>NW_027116273.1:0-659 GCF_000696795.3 Halyomorpha halys
TACTGTGTTGAGTAGACGTGAAATGATCTATTCCTAAATTGTTTAGCGGAGCCCTAGTGTTATGCGAAATACCACTTGGGAACCGCTGGTCTAGAAGAAATTCTCAAACGTGGCCATGTAAAAAAGTAGTGCATAAAATAAGGAAAAATTCTCAAATAACTCAAATGTAATTGAAAAAAAACATTATAGATTTTCTATAGAAAGTGTCAACATGAGATGTGAAAATGTGTCAAATTTCAGTATATTTACATATTCTATAGATAAATTAAATTTAAAAAAATAATATTAAAATATTATCCTGGATACTGGAGTTGTAGCACCACTTAAGTTCTGATCATGTATGACTTGCGTCCTCTTAAAGCCTCCACTGGTTTTTAGCACCAGTGGCGTGATTGAGGAAGAGGCACTGGAAAGGAAAGAATGGACAAAAACTGCTAAAACAACTCAAATTTAATTGAAAAAAACTTCATAAAATATTTTTAAAAAGAAAAGAAGAAAACAAAAAGATTCTGTTATAAAACATTAATCAACATAGGTATATAGGTAGATTAGCTATAATTCTCTGAAATTTATCAAAATATCAATACATTGGAATATTCTGACAATGAAGTAAAATTAAAAAGCATCTTTAAAATATTATATCATACTAAATTATATTG
>NW_027116273.1:2410-2810 GCF_000696795.3 Halyomorpha halys
ACTTTTATTTTTAAAAACAATACAAAATTTATGGATTAAAGAAATCAGTTATATTGGTTTTTTAGCTTTAACGTGTTTCTCCGTGGTATAATTTTTCCATGATTATTAATATGTGACTCCTCAAAATAATTATGTAAGGTTTCTAGTGTTTTTTCTACGTGACACTTTGACAATTTTTCTAACCTCTTGATTTTCATTCGTTTCAACATTGCACTTTTATTTATTTGTTTATGGTACAAAATCGTAAATATTATTGAAAAACAAACGTGTCGCGACCTTTCCAAACCTGATAAATTGTCGTACTTATACAAGCTACTCAGCAACAACGTCCCATTTAGAGGTAAAAAAAAATCTAAGAAATCAAATCTCAATAACAAAGATTTGTAAATTCTCAGTAACT
>NW_027116273.1:3325-3796 GCF_000696795.3 Halyomorpha halys
CGGACAAGTTAATCAGTCAAAATCAGATCCAAAATCATACCATCGAAGGAAGAGAATATAGTTAAAATTATTATAATAATTGAAATAAACCAAGCATTGTTTCTAATTATGTTCATTGATGAATAACACCTTCTTTTGGCAATTATTACCTATTGCCAATACCTGTGTGGCAGATTGTAATATCTATCAATAAATAAATCTATCTAAAAAAAAAAATCGTTATTAGATAGGGAGATTCCTTATCCAGCAGTCTTCCACGGGTATAATTGTTGTGGCTATGGCATTTATGAGAGTGTTGAGGAATCGTTTATAGTTGGTGAATATTTGTTCATTAACAGTTGGCATGTGAAGGTCAGTACGTAAAGTTAAGTTGTCGACGTACAAAGCAGCTTTTGTAATTGCCCTGTGAGGTTTTGTCTCAAAAATTGGAAGTTTGTTAATTGGAGTTATATAATCGATATTACTTTTCAC
>NW_027116274.1:0-2173 GCF_000696795.3 Halyomorpha halys
TGCTTTGTAGAGGTCTCTAGAGTGCTTTGAAGGGGTCTCTAGAGTGCTTTGTAGAGGTCTCTGGAGTGCTTTGTAGAGGTCTCTAGAGTGCATTGAAGGGGTCTCTAGAGTGCTTTGTAGATGTCTCTAGAGTGCTTCGTAGAGGTCTCTAGAGTGCATTGCAGGGGTCTCTAGAGTGCTTTATTGAGGTCTCTAGAGTGCTTTGAAGGGGTCTCTAGAGTGCTTTGTAGAGGTCTCTAGAGTGCTTTGTAGAGGTCTCTAGAATGCTTTGTAGAGGTCTCTAGAGTGCTTTTAGAGGTCTCTAGATTGAAGTGATAAACTGAGGATGAAATGCTTTCACTAAAACTATAGAAATAATAAATTCCTACACAATCTCCTTTATCATATTGTCTTATGATGTCTTGTGACCAAAAGTTTTAATTTTATTTTAAACTGGACGAATCCTGAAGTTAGTACTGTAGACAGAGGTTACTTTCTCCACTATTATCTCTCTACAGACAGTCCCAAAGCAATTAGGGTTGTCACAAAGTAACCCTAGTCTACGCTACGATCTATGGAATTCGTCAAAGACGAAATAAAAACTCAAAGAATGTCAGATGAACTGCATTAAACCAAAGCACATTACAGATTTACTCTATAATTTAACTTACTTATGGAAGGAGAGAAAGCAAAAGCTTCTAATTTGAATAGATTACAGGGTGTGGAGGATTATGGGATTGCCAAAAGTCGATCATTAGAGTTGTTCATTAATTTTGATTATTTATTAATGATGATGGGTTGCCGTGAAGGTTTTGATGGACGCTGTATAAAAAACACTCTTGTGTATTTCAAAATTTTAATTGAAAATATTTAAGATCTCTTCACCCTATTCTTTTCTTTACTCATCTCTTCTCCCTCTTGCAGGAAACAGCTTCTTACTCTACTCACCCAGTATGGAGAAAATCAAATTTGCACTAAAAATACCAGAAGCCACAACCAGGGCCCTGTTTCATAATGAAAGCTAATAATATTAGTGTATAAACTAGTGTGGTAATAATACCAATACTTATTTTTTTTTTTATGATAGGGAGGACTATTAGTGATATTACAGGAATTAAAAAATACTAAAGTACAAGTTACTATTGTACAAGTCAGTGTAATTGAATTAAGATAAATCTACAAGACTAATAGTATTAGTTTGTGCTTTATTATGGAACAGGGCCCAGGGTGTAGCTTCCTATCTTATTCTTTTCTCCATCTGCTCCAGGTGCCGCTAGATGGCGCTAATAACTAGCACTTTCGTCGTAAACAAAACCGATGAAATGGTGGATCTGTTCGTTTGCCATTCGTCGCAAATTGTAAACAAAGGAAGCAAAAAATTTAGGGATCCATTCTCTTGTTTTGTTCTTTTGAAATTTTTCGGTTACTATATTCGATTTACTTTATTTTCATAATAAAAATGAACAAAATAAAGGTAGGTGAAATAAAATGAAACGTAAATATCGCTAATGTAGGTTGTAGATGATAAAAATTCATATAAATAATAATACATAACCTATAAATATAAGAAGATGGTAAGGGTTGCGATCAAAAAAAGAACAAGTAGCTTAAAACTATTTTAATGTCCGACGTTTCGTCCCAGTTTGCAGGGCTTCATCAGGGCTGTTCAAAACGAACGGTTGTTTGGTCTGATGAAGCCCTGCAAAGTGGGGCGAAACGTCGGATATTAAAATAGTTTTAAACTATTTGTTCTTTTTTTGATCGCAACCCTTACCATCTTCTTATATTTATAGGTTATGTATTATTATTTATATGAATTTTTATCATCTACAACCTACATTAGCGATATTTACGTTTCATTTTATTTCACCTACCTTTATTTTGTTCATTTTTATTATGAAAATAAAGTAAATCGAATATAGTAACCGAAAAATTTCAAAAGAACAAAACAAGAGAATGGATCCCTAAATTTTTTGCTTCCTTTGTTTACAATTTGCGACGAATGGCAAACGAACAGATCCACCATTTCATCGGTTTTGTTTACGACGAAAGTGCTAATTATTAGCGCCATCTAGCGGCATCTGGAGCAGATGGAGAAAAGACTAAGATAGGAAGCTACACCCTGGGCCCTGTTCCATAATAAAGCACAAACTAATACTATTAGTCTTGTAGATTTATCTTAATTCAATTACAC
>NW_027116275.1:0-395 GCF_000696795.3 Halyomorpha halys
CATTTTTTAACATATTATTTTACTTTTTAAACTTTTTCTAATTCATTTATTGTCACCCTCTTATATGTTTCCTCTTTTTAACTATTGTTAAATGACAACACATGATGACACTTAGTCATCTTCCGATATTTCGTCATCCTTGTAACATATATATATTTTTAACATTTTCTTAAACCATTTGTTGTCACCCTCTCACAAGCTTTTCTCTTCTGAATATTTTAAATATTTTCTACTTTTTATTTTTTACCCACCTGTAACGTTTCCTCTTAAAAAAAAAAGAAGTATTTTTTAAAATCTGAGTCTGGCCGTTCGATGCGCAGAACTCACTTGGCGGTAAGATTTCAAGCTAACAGGTTCGTTTTGTTTTATTATCTTTTTTCCTATCTTTATTTCAC
>NW_027116275.1:3940-4970 GCF_000696795.3 Halyomorpha halys
AGGAACCTTGAACAATGATGACGGATTCTTGAAGGCAATTGATTTTTAAAACGAATTTTTTGAATACGTTTTTTCATACAGTTCGGTGAAATCATTTAGTAATGTTCTTAATTGTTGTTTAAGCATATATAAGTTTAACGTTTGTGAACTCAAAGACTGAAAAAGAGAAAAGGGAGATAGAAATGATGAACTTGCTTGTTACTCAAAGACTGAAAAAGAGAAAAGGGAGATAGAAATGACGAACTTGCTTGTTACTCAAAGACTGTATTTTATTGTGTTCCGTACCTCTATATATAGATCTTCGATCAGCTGATCTACACGATCACCTTACATTGAAATAACAGCTGACTAAGGTTGTAACTCCCCCACCACCAGTTTATGAACAATCCTCGTGAACTTATACTATACAATAAAATAAATACAGCAACAATAACTATTTACTATAAATTATATGCAATTAACAAACAAAAAACGATTGATAATCCTCATGACTTTATACAATTAAAAAAATGGAACATAATTTATTCAGTACATCGCCATAATCAAAGATAAATTAAACCAAAATTATTTTACCATATAAGAAAACATAACACAACAGATAAGTTGAGATGAGGTCAATCCGGATTACTCTTTAGCAGGTGTTTCGGTTAGTGGGACTAAAAGTTGTTCAATATGAACTGTTCTGCGCTTTTTGGGTTCTCTAATATTCTCAATAGTTACAACATTATGTTTTCTTATTAATATCACCTTGAATGGCCCCTCGTATCACTATATCTCCTTACTCCTGTTTGATCCCAACTTTCTTTATACAATTGTCCCAATTTTTATCGTTCCTATCTGCGAGGTTTAAATTCTGCCGAACTACTCTCCTGGATTTTACCCTCTCCAATTTTCACCGGACTTTTCCCCATAGCTTTTTCCTAGTGATATGATTATTACTTATCTCATCACCGTCCGCCACCGTGCCCTTGTAGTCCCACCGGATTTCACAAATCCCGAAAAGGATCTCCAGCGGCGAAAACCCCGTAAC
>NW_027116276.1:0-356 GCF_000696795.3 Halyomorpha halys
TTCCGATTACTACAACACCTACTTGACAAATGCTCTAAACTTCCCATTTACTACAAAAAGTTATACAATATGATAATCGAACCTATTTGTACTTAAGGAATTGAGGTTTGGGGTTCCCTCCAACCATCCAATTCCTCCTGTTTCCTAAAAAAAATCAATACGGCCTCTCTGATCATATTAATTTACTGTATCTTTATAGTAAATTCATGAAGAATAAACATACCTCAAATCCTGAAAAAAGGAACTGGAAGAATGCTAACATCTTTGAGTATGCGATGATTGTTTATTTGTATCTTGGATCACCCCAAGGTACAATATATTATCTTTTTGGGTTAGATTTTTAGCAAAGTTTGAAG
>NW_027116276.1:2541-3856 GCF_000696795.3 Halyomorpha halys
TTCCGATTACTACAACACCTACTTGACAAATGCTCTAAACTTCCCATTTACTACAAAAAGTTATACAATATGATAATCGAACCTATTTGTACTTATGGAATTGAGGTTTGGGGTTCCCTCCAACCATCCAATTCCTCCTGTTTCCAATCCAAAATTCTCCATAAAATCCTCGATACTCCTTATTAAATCACAAATAATCTCATCTATTAAGACCTCAAGAACCCATTTGTTGCAGATTTGGCCCGTAATAGATATACCTTTCATTCCCAAATCCTTATCCACCCAAACTCATTAGTTCTTTATCTCTCACCCTTAACAATCCCTGATGATCCTCTGGTGTCTGAAAAGAAGATGGCCATGGGATCTTCTAATTCAAAGCAATGATTGAAGCATCACTATTGAGTGGTGCCTTCCATAGACTACCTTGTGTTCTGAAACATTTATTACTTTTACTTATTATATTTTTTATTTTTATACAATTGTAAATTTCATTAAAAAACAAAAATTAGCAATCTTTTGTCCTCTGCACAACACATATGCATTCTGACATTAAATTTAATGAGGCTTTTCTAATTGTAAAACTAAATATTTACATTAAAACCCTTTTATTATGTAAATTACCTTTCATTTCCATTCCAAACACTAAATATTTATGTGTTTATTTACATTCTAAAATAAAAATATTTGTATTTCATCATGAAATCATAGAACTAAGTCTAAGATTATTTTTATTAATATTATTTTTCAAAAGGTTTTATGGGAGTATTTCTGTTAAATAATTACAAAATAAATTCATCCCCAGGAATTTTGATTATTCTTGATTGTAAAATTAAATATACTCAGCACTTTTGATTGATAAATTCAATTTATTTCTTACATAAAATACTATAATTTCATCACTAATTTGGATAAGGATGCCTATTTCATCAGGAAAGCGTATCTCAACCCTAATTATTAATGTTACTGTGGTTATTTATTCAACCACTTTAAATGAAACTATATTAGGGACTCATATCGCTGCTGTGCCTTGAATAATGGTACATTAAAAAAAAAATTAATTCCATATGTATTCCAAAGTTAATACCTTAGACTGGTTTACATTCTCTACTTGATTCCTCCACCAGACTGTCCTGAAGCTAGGAAAAATTACCCCCCGACTACAGTCAAAGACAAAATAAAAGTAAGCTATTTTAAAAATATGCTACTATTCCAGCGAAGCAGCAATAAATGTTCTGAAAGAAACTCCCTCTATTTTTGCTTGAATGGTGTATAAAGCAGAAATGGGCCAAATAGTTAAAACTAATAGCTAAAAATT
>NW_027116276.1:4386-4831 GCF_000696795.3 Halyomorpha halys
CAGGAAAGCGTATCTCAACCCTAATTATTAATGTTACTGTGGTTATTTATTCAACCACTTTAAATGAAACTATATTAGGGACTCATATCGCTGCTATGCCTTGAATAATGGTACATTAAAAAAAAAATTAATTTCATATGTATTCCAAAGTTAATACCTTAGACTGGTTTACATTCTCTACTTGATTCCTCCACCCTTATATTACCTATTATTATTATATTATATTATATTAATTACCCCCCGACTACAGTCAAAGACAAAATAAAAGTAAGCTATTTTAAAAATATGCTACTAGAACATACTAAAAATAATTACAATTTAAAAATTTAGTTTTGAAATACAAATATACCTACCAAGGTCCGATGTAATATGAATACTAATATTTAACCTGGTTTTTGTTTTTTTTACACCAAATACTATCCCTTCGCTTCCTTGCAGAAGCCGA
>NW_027116276.1:6796-9137 GCF_000696795.3 Halyomorpha halys
TCATCTTTTATCTCATTTTTTTTTTTCCGATCCCTCTAAAACATAAATAAAAAGTGAATTAATAAGTGCATTACTGCGAAAAGAAAAAGTAATTCGTGTTGGATCTTACCTTTTACTATCTGTTTTTATCTCATTGTTTTAATACTGATGTTATAGACTGTCATCTATTTCAAACTTTGGTTCACCAAAGTCCCATCTACCTCTAGAAAACCAGTTTATTACAAAAAAAAATAACAAAATACCATTTTAAACAGAACATTTTATTTATTTTAAACTTTCAAATGAAAGGGTACACCATAATACATATTTTATATTACTTTTTAAAGAAAATGAACAATAATAACTGCAATTACTAATGAGGCAGGTAGTTTTCTGTCACAAAATGTTCCTTTAAGTCTAAATTTGACTTGCTGCACTTCTGCAATCAACGGCTCATTTATAAACAATTGCAAAATAAAATAATATAATCTTCAAAATAAGTTGTATTGGTTGTTAATACATATACTTTATATAGTGAATTTGTTTTATTTATGCCATAACCTAATGATAATCTTTTGATGAATGGAAGAATAATAGTTTCAGAAATCAACATTGGCAGAAGTCAATTTATTTATTTTATTATCTTCACCTTCTTAACAGATCCATTAATTTACTTTCTTATTCATTTTTTCTTTTTTGGGACATATTTCAATATTTTAGTCTGAAAGTTTCACTTAGCCGTGATAATAAATGATGTAAGCTATTATGGATAAATAATTAACAACAATTACATTAAGTAATTGTATCTTTTTAAAAAATCCCTTTTGAGATGGAAAATTTATATTTTGATTGTATACTTATTAAATTTAACTGAATTTAATTATGGTTTAATATTCACTAATTATTAAAATAATTTATATTGTGTACACTATTTACTTATTTATAAGTATGTACTAATGTATATTCAGAAAAGAAAACACATAATGATCTCCCAACTGGTCAGCTTTGTTGTGCTTGTAGTTCAAGAGCTGCTCAACAGAGTGCACTCCAGTCTATTTTTACTCTGGCCATTTAAAGTATTATATTAGTATTCCAAGAATAGTAAAACAATATATTTACAATATAAAGTTATTTTTTGTTCACCACATTGCTCTAAATTAGTGTTTAGGTATAAATATTTATGTTTTTATACATAAAAGAAGGGAATTAGAATAGAAAATAAGTTTAAGAATAAACAAAAAAAAAAAAAATTTAAAGAAGTTTAAAATGAACAGTACCATCTTCTTTTTTCTTTTTAGCAAACTTTTTTTTTTTTTTAAAGAAAGTTATAATGATGTTTGGTTTTGTTGAAAATGAGAGTTCTAGATGCTTCTACATTTTCTTCTGGAAAGTGTCCAGTTCCTTCTTGATCTTATCATATCTGAGATTTGTGTAACTGTCGAATAGAGTGTATTAAAAATTAAAGAGTTTTGTTGTCTCAGACACTGGCATCTATCTTGATCTAGTAAAATCCCTTGAATTAGCTGTTCTGTGTTCCATCTATTAGTTATTTTTATACTTGAAGAAGTTTATCGGGGGGTGCGGTCAGCAAAGAACAACATAAATAAACAAAACAATATTTATTTATTTTATGCCGACGTTTCGACCTGAGTTTCAGGTCTTCATCAGGGATAGTGGCGTGTATTTTTATAGTTTCATAATGGGATGGATTAATTTTTATTATTATAATCAACCACATTCCAGTTTTTAAAAAATATTAGATTTTATATCAATGGATGTAGTTACTAAACTGTAGTTAATTGGCATGAATCTATCATTAACAGCTGGTTCACTGTCAACCATTAGCTCATTCATTACTCATTAAAGACTCTATTTCGACCTTTAACCCATTGTTATTTAACTTTAATGTTTCTTCCTATTACTAACTTGTTTCTGTTTTGTTCATTATGTTAAGAAATATACAGCTATTAAAAATACATTACCCATTACCCAAAAACCTTTAATTGTATTTATTTCTAATATAAATATTATTTTAATGGTTGTGAATTATTTCCTTAAGAAAAATGGAGAAAGGACTGTAAGGTAAATATCAAATATCAAATCACTATTGAAATATTTTCTAATTAATGTTTGCATATAAATTATGTATAACTACTTAAATTTCTCAGTTATTTTTATTTCTCATGCATTTTAAGTTCTCTAAGTTTTCTGTTATTATTAAATATACTATTGTAAATAATAGACAGCTTTTGTTTTAGTTTTCTCCCAATTTTGCTTAGGTCTAACAGTGGTTGTTTGAATTTTTTTTCAGTTAAATTTATGCTCAATGTCAGTTGTTGATTACTTGATACTAAAAAAAAAA
>NW_027116276.1:9660-10402 GCF_000696795.3 Halyomorpha halys
CATCATTAAGTTTAGTTACTTTTTGACCTCATTTACTCCTTGTGAGTAAATTATTCGACCTGAGAGCTCAGGAGTTTAGGAGAACGAATGAAGTTAATACAAGGCTGGCAAAAAAAGAAATGAATAAAAACAAAATTATTTTACACAGTGCTCCACTATACATCGGTGGTCAGCTGGAATAGTAGCCCGTTTGCAAAAATAATATTTTTGGTTTCATTTTTAGATGGACGTGTTCCAAAGATAGTACCATGGACAGGCAGGTTCATTCTCTACTTAGGTCCCTCTATTTTTGCTTAGGTCTAACAGTGGTTGTTTGAATTTTTTTTCAGTTAAATTTATGCTCAATGTCAGTTGTTGATTACTTGATACTAAAAAAAAAAAAAATAATAAATAAATTTATAAGAAAATACCCTGCTGCTTATTGGAGTTTTTTATAGCTCAAAATTAAAAAAAAAAAAATCCCTATAAGTAAATTTCTGTCAAAATTTAGTTTGCAAGAATTTGTTATATAAAAATAACATTATTCATAAATAGAATATGGTCCGGGTGGGGGCAAATAAAGAACAACATAAATAAACAAAACAATATTTATTTATTTTATTATCTTCACCTTCTTAACAGATCCATTAACTTACTTTCTTATTCAATTTTTCTTTTTTGGGACATATTTCAATATTTTAGTCTGAAAGTTTCACTTAGCCGTGATAATAAATGATGTAAGCTATTATGGATAAATAATTAA
>NW_027116277.1:0-13467 GCF_000696795.3 Halyomorpha halys
TACTTTAGACCTATCAGTCAAGAAATTACTAATGATCCTTTAAATATATATATAAATTTTATTTATGTATAGATTAACTTGAAGTTTTCCTTTAGAAAGTATGCTTTCTTTTCAAAGGAAAAGTTATTTTTGTTATTTCAAATAATCATTTTCTAAGCTTTTGGTACACAACAGTTAAAATAAAACTTAATGAATTCCTTTGTACTAAATAATATCTTCCAGATGTTTGAACTGCCTATGTAATCATTTTAGGCTTGAATATAATATGTACTTTTTAAGCCCAACTTTTAACAAAACTGTTAACACCCAAAAGACCCTTAATCTTGGGTTTGACAAACAAGATCAAGAGCAAAAATATAAACTTTAATAACGAATAAATATATTAATTATTAAATGAAACAAATATAAAGGTACTTAATTTAGAAATTTAAGTCATCTGAAGCCAAAAACCATTTACAAGATTTAGTAATTTAATCTAATAATCAAGGTATGTTTTAATAAAAAAACTTTTAATGAGACTAACTGAAAAATGCTTTTTTTTTACATTTAAAAGCAAAATTAGGACTAAATAATTATTTTGGTACATTGAAATGTATCAAAACAATTTATTCTGAGTAAGTCTAAAAAAATGATATCTTGATGAGGTTAACTTTACATTATGTTTTCACATAACACTTCCTCATACTGAAAATAAACATACAAAACATCTAAATGATACAAATATAGACATTTTACAGAAAAAATACAATAGATAATAACCAGTCATTTATTTATATAATATTGTAAATAATTCATTACATTACATTATTTCACATGGTTTTATATATAAATATATATACTATTAATTAAAGTAGAAATTATTATCATTATCTCAGAATAATATTTGTATTTGGTGGGGGATCTTTAGGCTTTTTAAAAATGCTCCAGGATAACTTTTTTGAATCTTTGGTATCTTTAGGTGACTGTTGTTTCATCCTTGGATCTGCATCCGGCTTTTTGGAAGACTTCTGTTGAACGGACTGTAAAACATACGTATTTAAGAATTATTAAATAGCAGTAAACTGATAATGCATGATAAAAATACATTTAGCTTTTGATAGTATCATATAAATAAATGAAAAATTATCTCAATTCTGGAATATATTAGTCCCCAAGAATAAATTAGTAAAACTTTTAAACAATGTTTTTCTGGCTTTAGATACATGTATGTAAAGAATTCTAAATTGATTACATTGACTATTTAATGTTTCACAAAAAACACATTTCTGTGCTTATAACAGCTTATACTACAAACTCATTACAATCATTTCAGCATGCTCAAAGTTAGTGTTTGAATGAAGCTTGTGAGGAAACTTTACCAATGAAGGCCATCTGTATAGAGATCTATATTTTTACTATTATGTCTCTGTAAAATTAAAAAATTTAAGTTTAAATGACAACTTAATGCTTAGCTGTCGATATGTAAGGCTATGATTCGTCTGACGCTGCTCTATGGTGTACCTCTTCAAAACAACACAAAAAAAACTCCAGAGCTACCAGAACTGTATCCTTCAGCAGATCGTCCGAGGCACCAAACTGCAAAGGGCCGGGAACAGTGCCATCCTCCAAGAATTCCAGCTTCCCTCTGTTCCGGAGTTCATAGGCCGATGGCACATCAAGATCTGATGGCCTGAAGGCCTGTGCAAACCCACTCTTTCGGGAGATTGCCCCACCACCAAGACCTGGGAGGTGACAAGGCACTGTTCCCTTGGACGACTTGCTTGCCAAGGAAAGGGGTTCAGACTCAGTCTAAACCCAACTATTCTAGTAGAGAGGTCCTTTCCCAATCATGACAACGCATATGGCGATTAAGCACCACAGTGCTCCCCTTCACACAGCGGATCACACAACCTACCTTAAAATGCCCCTCAGGCAAAGAAAGGACATTTATGTTCATTATGTACACACACACACACATTTACATATATATATATTGTATTGGTTATGTTTAAAATAATAAAATTAATAGAAGGGTGAGAAAAAAAAGAAAAAAGCTGTCGAGGAACCATCAGGACAGGTTCCATTTCTAGGACACATGACCGTTTTATTCTAAACTGTTAAGTTAAATCTAGTGAATCTACTTATCCTTGTCACAGAACAGAGTAGTTTATTGAATGCAAACATCATGAGCAGTGAAATAAAAATCGCACAACTTTCACTTACTACCCTACTTTGAGTTAAAATCTTATACTTAAATACTTTGTTTTAAGTTAGACAACTTATTTACTATTTACAATTGCAATGTAGCTCCTTAATATATTTCTATTTATTGGTTAGATAAAAAAAAATGTTATTACTATGGTTATTATGACAATAATCAAAAGGTTATGACTATCGTCATAACCATGGAAACAAATTTTGGAAAAAAAACGTATTTCCTCTTTTAGTTAATTATAAAATTCTTTCGTTATTGAATATTTATCCATTGTTTATTATTGCAAACTATGAGAGATGGTTAATTATTTCAAATAAATAAAATTAAGGGTACTTTAGAGGGAGCTTTTTTGAAAATTTGGCAGCCTGGTCATACTATTTTAATGAGGATAAGACCTAGCTGATATGATATTAAAGACTAATTAATTTTACATTGATATGACGAGTTTAATCAAAATTATTACAGCTGTCTAGCAGAAAATGGTAAAAAAAGTACAAAATTGATGATATAAAGTGCACTTGCGGTTAGTCGATTTTAGCAAAAAAGGTTTGTCACCCCCCACAAATCTCCCTTAAATATGTAATACCTGTTTCATACAACTTTTCATTTCTAAATTATTTTACAGGAGTTGGTTATTTTGACTCAAAGGATCTTAAAACGTGAATTTCCCTAGAAAACTCAGATTCAAAATTTGTTATGACCACAATAATTTCCTTTATTATATATTTCATATGTAAGTAAGTGAAAATAAAAAGTGATTGTTCAGAGAATAAAACAAGGTTGTGAGTAATTACAATGTCTTATTCATTACATATACAGTGTCTAATAATGTATTTTCTTATCCAGAACCAATGACTGTGGATCAATCCCATGAAAATGAACAAACTACATCTTTCTGTCCTTTTGTTTTTATACAAGTTTTATTCGAAATTCCTTTTTTCCAAAAGCTTGGGAAAATGTCAGTTGTATAAAATGTCTGCTCTTCACATAGGACCCAATTCCAGGGTTATTTCGATTCTTTCTAATCTTTCAGAACTAATCAAAAGATTAGCCCATTCATAATTTTACAACATCCTTCTGTAAATATCTATTCTCTATTAACTCCAATCTTTCAAAACCCTCAAAAGTTTATTGCATTCACAGCATAACAACATATTTTTGCAAAAAATTTACCTTAATCTTCTCTAATCAGTTTACTGATCTCAACACTCCAAATAAATAAAAATTAATTTAGTCCCCAATTCTGTACTAGCAGACACCATATTATATCTGTGCCATACTATGCCTGCGTCCTTCCTGGAAGGTGAAACAAAATTTTTTTTTTTTTAAAATCCTCTCCATTACATATAAATACAAAAGGCACCTTAGTATTTATTTTAAAAAAGTAAATTGTATTTCAAAATGTATGTTATTTAAATTGTATTGTTTTAGAAACAAATTTGTGATCAAGTGTATGAAATTAAGCTGGTATACAGGCCACCCTCTCAAAAAATTCCTGAACCTGATACTGGCCAGATGTCCCATGAGCTCACATATAGTATGATGGCCACTGACGTAACCTATGCCAGTGATCACCATGACAATTATCAATTGTTTTATATATCCTACTGCTGTTCCAAAAATGTTTGAAGAAAATCTATAATTTTTGTTTAATGCTAATAATCTATTGGTCATATGAGTGCATTTAGTAATTTATTTATATCATAAAATTACAACAATTTTTTCAATCAATCTTTATCATTGTTTCTTTATTTGTACTAAAAATTGAATAACAGGGTTGGTAACATTGTATTAAACAGATCTTATAAATAATTACATGTATGCCCATAGTCCCTTTTCAAATTTTACCGTTTTGAATAAGTTTCATTGCAATAAAAAAATGTGTGAACCAAGTATATGATTATGATCATATTCTTCAAATTATGAAGTATTACCAACAAAATGTAGTCCCGAAGAACACATAAGCTGGCATTTATATTTCTTAAAGTATAGATAGGGGTAAAACTGGGTCAATATCATAGAATTTCTTCAATTACCCAAAAAAGTGGTAGAATTGGAAAATTATGTATAATGACAATTCTTAAATTTAAACTGAAAATGAGGTGACAGTAACCTTCACATTACTTTAGGTATATGGCCCCTATTCACGGCTTTAGCACCTATTGTTTAAATCCTCTTAAGTTACTTACTTTTATACAAAGTGGAGTGACTAACTTAAGGACAAGAACTCTTCCTGAAGATCTAATCAGTCTAACCACTTCCTCATGGGATGACCATTTTACATCAGTATCACCAATTCCTACAATCAAGTCGCCTTCCTTGAGACCACATCGCTGTAAAAGTTAGAAAAAAAGAAAATAAAGTTAATTGATAGATACATTTATTACATAATAATCCAATCCCATGAAAGCCATACTGTAAACATTAAAAATAATATCTTATATAACATGCACATATAGGTCAACTTTTTGATTAACAAGCCCAAAAGATATTTTCAGAAAATACTTTCCAATTGTCTAGTCATATTTAAAATTTAAATGGTTTCTCTTGGACTATTGAATTTAGTAATTTATCACATGGCATGCAGGCTTCCACGCTAGGCTTTCAATAGCCTTTGGAAGGGGATTATTCCTTTATGGCACAGCTTTGGTGTACCCTGAAACTGCTGTGTAAAACACAAAAAGCTAAAACTTTTATGTACAGACGGAAAACAATTGGATCGTTTGTATGTAAATCAAATTTGCTTTATATTTGAGTTTTTGTAATACCTCAGCAAGAGAACCTGCATGTACACCAGTGACTACTGCTGGACTCCCTGTAGTAATAGAAAAACCAAAACCTCCAGAAGATTCTTCTAAAGCAACTGTCCGAGGTGGTGTCCATCTAAAAAACAAACATAGATTCTTAAACATACCGATTTAAATACACAAATTTATATAAAACTTTATTGCAATCTTACCTGTTTCTGGCAGAGAAAACACCTAACGGTCCAAGCCCAGAAAAAAGATCTGATGTAGGCACAGAGCCAGGGTCAGGCGGGGTAGGCCGCAACTGAGTTTTCAGTTCACCTATAGGCTTAACAATTAGTGAAATTGAAAAACAATTTTGTGAACTACTCACTACCACACAGAGTTGTTAAACATGCATCTAATTCTCCAACAATATTAACTTAAGAATAATCGAAATTGAGTGAAATAATTGAGTCATCTTCAGTGCTAAAATTAAAAGAGAGTAAGAAGAGATATAGAATAGAGTAAAAAGATAGAGCATAATTACAAACAGAAAATGACCCAGAGTAAATTTAAAGATAAACAATGAAATAAGAAGCAACATAGATACAAGTAATAATAGTGTTAATGATGAAATAATGAGGAATTAAAAAAAATATATACAATTAAATATCCCTAAACAATAGTTATAACATAATTATCTCATGCCACTATTGAGGCTAACCTTAGAATAAGGTTTGATCCGTGCCTATTTTGTGCACTAGCTCAAAAACGGTTAATTTTTGGGCTTTAAAAAAACAGGACCCAGTACATTCAGTGGGAACATAACAGGGTGGGTATTGATGTCTGCATCAAAATCTTTAAACTTGATTCATACCATCACAATCCACTGACTTACTACTGCTTTGAAATTTTAAAATTTGGATAAATTTTATTAAAATTCTAATACAAACTTAAGAATCAACATTAAGATTTTTCATATCTCCATGGGATTCCTTTTTTTTTTTAATACCTCATTTGTCAAAATCAATCGCTCCTGAGAGTTGGAAAATAATCTATACTACTCAATTTTTTTTGCACGATAAAGATTGTTTTGTAATTCTGGGTCATCTAATAGAATTGACTGTTCTAAATTTTGAAAATAAAGCCATCATACAAAGATTCAGCAACCTCAGAAATCCACAGATAGATATGAGATTTTCTTTAATTCATAAAGAATTTCCGAAATCTGACTCCAAATTATTCATCAGTTAAAAAAAAAAATCCAGATACTGATTTTTTAAAAATTGAAAGGATCACAATCAATAACTGTCTGATCAACTAATTGTATTTTCCTTAACAAATCAATAAATCACAGTAAAAATACAAAGTTTATTCTATTCCATGAGGACAAAAAATATATTATATCATTGGTTTAAAGTGTCAATTAATAATAACTTAAATCACTAAGCTGTAGACATCTCTCTTATTTTATATTTTAGTATTTATCGTCAAATTAATTATTATAGATATTACACTCATAATCACCTTGAGGCAAAGGTGGTTCAATGATGTCAGCCAAGCTTTGTGCTTCATCACACCTATTTATCATATTAGACCTTGCACCCAATACCCTTGATATTGCCTCCTTGGTCCTTAACTCTCTGTTTAACCTCAAAACCCTCCAGGCTTCTTCCAGTCTTGCAGAAGATTTTAACAGGTGTGCTTCTCCTTAGGCAAATAACATAACTTAATCAATATTAGGAAATCATTATTACGCAGTAATACACACTTATGAATTTTAAATCATGACAACTTTTGCATAAAGATAAACATTTTTTGTATCTCCATATATATATAATACACTTGTGGGCAAAGTTAATTCATGACTTTGAAATTTAATTGTTTATGAAATTTATAGTATCTTAATTAAATTTAGAATTTTTAATATATATCTGCATTATCAACAACACATTTATTTATTTAAATTAGTAATTTAATTTGAAGTTTAGAAAACAATAATACAATTTAATTTAAATTAAAATAAGTTGGTAGCGTGTGCTACTGGCTCAGGCATGAATTATAAAAATCAATTGCTTTCCTATACCCTCCTCAAGGATGTTATTAATGAACTCCTGTAGTGTAATGATGGATTCTTTAATAATAGCTGTTTCCAACATTTTAAGTGTGCTAGGATTGGATTTTTGGTACAACACATGATAATGGAACAGGCTGAAACATGGTCAATTGGATTAAGGTCTAGATTTTTCAGTGGCCATTCCAGAAATACCACACAAACCTCCAAGAGGTACTCGACTACACCTTGAGGTTGTGTACTGTCATGCATCAGGAGGAACCTGCTTCCAATTTTGGAGGCAAATGGCAGTATGTGATCCTGTAAAACTTTCACCAAGTACCTCTGATTATTTAAGAGCTTACTATTCACAACTACTAATAAAAATGAGGTTATGCATGGAATGCCATTTAAATAGAAAAAATCATAAATTCATTTAAAGATAAAACAGTCAGGATTATTAATAAATTTTAATCTAAAATGTTAAACCAATAATTGGTTCATTCATGAACAAAGTAACTGATAATCAGAAATAGTTGCATTCATTAATAGTAATATATCCTCAGATATATGCCAATAATTTTTGATTGGTGATGGTAACTCTTCACATTCAACAAATAATTCATTCATTAATTAACTAATTCTTGGATAATTTTTTTTTCACAATTCAACAAAATTTTGCAGTTAAATATGTCAAGTTGTTTCTTCAACTAGAAATATCAGATAAACAGTCAATATTAGAATGGATTCAGGCTATTAAACGTCATTTTATATAGTAAGAATCAGATTTTTACAGTGTCAGAATAACCCAATTATCAGTAAATTATAAATCTATTATATCAGATATACAAAAAAAAAATAGCTAGAAAAAAAACATTTACTCAAATGATACCTAAATAAGTAATAAATTAGATATAAATTAACACATACTTAGTATTGCTGAATGTTGCTCCCTAGCACTATCGAGCAAGCTATCATTTTGTTTGAGCATGCAGTCTACTAAGGTTGTAGTTGCCTTGCCCTTTTTTGCCACTCCATCTGCTGAATAGCCATGAGCTAAGCTTGCATAATATTCACACTTTAGCCGGCAAAGGCAAGACCAAGGTTGTGGTAAGAATTCACATGGGCTAGTCAGTTCGGTGAGGTGTTTATAACTTTTACTAAGCTGTACAAGGAAATAAAACAATAAGCTTTACTTATTTTTTTATTCTAAACATATACTTACACTAAATGAAACTGATTATAACAATCTGGTTCTTAAATTGTTGGTAACTAAAAAACTACATCTCTATCCTAAACATTTTACAATTTTGAGTTAAAGGAACATTTCAGGTATACATTTTGCATGATTCTGGATTGGTACATAAAATTAAAATATGTGATGTTTATCTTCAAGGCACTCGAAGAGTACTGGGTGCTATCAGAGTGCTCTATCTGGGAGTACCCAACTCTAGGTTGGAAAGGGCTTGACCACCCTGCATCAGCGAACAACAAGAAGAAGAGGAAGCTGACCATGATTGGGACCAGGAGAGCATGTAGTATTGGAAGGATACAGTGGACAACATGCAGCTCCATCAGTAAGGTGCTCAACTGAGTACTGGGTTGCACTAGTTAATGTTTTTAAAAAAAAAATTAAATAAATCTTATAAATAATAAGGAATTTAAATAAAAAATATTGAGTACTGGCAGCAGTGGTATATGCATCCCTAGCACATAACCAACTGCTGTTGCAGCCCATATGCCAGAAATGGCTGGGAAGGAGGTTAAAAAAAGCCCTAGACTCAGAGGGGGAATCATGTTATTACTAGGCAGACACACCTTAGTCTTTCAGGGCATAGGTGTTAGTAATTAATATCTGTGCCAAAATCAAGAAGAGGGACAGTAGTTCATTCAACGAGCTCTCTGGAAGAGAGTGTTGAGAGCTATTGGAGGAACACAATTTTGACTTCAGGACTTTGTTTGGGCCAGCTAGGAGGTAAAGATAGTAAAAGTCCTGACTTCTAGGAAGTTAAGGGAATGGAAAGCTGTTTGTAATGAGAGAGTTAAGTAACCACAGCAATCTTGTCTGTAATGACACTAGTTTGAACCCAGTCTGGGGAGTATTTGACTTTTATTTCACAGTGACTCCATGGAATGAAAACTTCACCTTTTGCTCTAGTCAGTAAAAGATTAGTAAATTTAGGGAATGGAGGGGGTCTAGTGGTTCCCTGTTATTTCACATATAGTGTAAAGAAGCTATGGATTCTAATATTAAAGTCAACCTATACAAAATCATAGTTGAAAAAAATGTGTCACAACATTGAATTCATTCATTTTTTCGCTATCTTATGTAGGTTTTGAGATATCCATTCATACAGTAAGCTCATATTGATCTGATATTCTTGTTGATAGACAAAAGATCTTGATCAATTCAGATAGGTTGATGAATCGGTAAATTTATAAATTGTCTATGTATGAAGATATTGAGAGCAGTTGACACAGTTTGTTAAGTCATTAATATAAATAAAAAATTGGGTTGATGACAGAGAAGATCCTTGAAGAGCACCTCAGGAGAAAAGTACCAGCTTAAAGTAGAACTAGAGAGTGAGAGATTATGATTATGTTGTTTTAAGAGAATTATGTGATCAATGGAATGAAAAGTTTATGACAGACAACTGAGTACAAGGGTCATGATTTTCTACAGGTCTATCAAGGAATGAAGGTTTTGTATAATTTTTAACAGGGCTGATTAGGAAGGAATAACCAGGATGGAAATCGGAATGGTAAGAATTAAGAAAAATATAATGCTAAAGAAAAGAAGTTAGTTGAGAATTTACTTTTATTCACATTAACAGATGATAAACATAATTTAATATTGTTAATTCAGGTCAATGGAAAATCAATTATTTATAAAAAAAATTCAAACATTACATTAAATGTATAAATGAGGGCTTTAAAAAAAGAATTCTAAATTAATGAATTCAGAAATTTTGATTCTACTCTAAACAATTTTTTAAAAATATTTGTGATGCTTGAATAGAATTATCACAATTATTTCAATGTTAAATTAATAGATAGTTATCTATGTGATAACTAAATAATAGTTTTTTAAAATTTAAGTAGTACTTCTTAATTTTCAATCCTCAACCATTGACCTAAAAGAGGAAGGTACAAGACATGATTACATGGACTTGATCTGATAGTTGAGGGAGAAAGAGGGCACATTTCTGCAAGGCTCATTGAAGCAATTCTGCTTGCTTAATTTAAATGAACATATAAGTTTAATCTATATCTTCTGATTCAAATGGTAATCATACTAATCACAGAAAAATATGTGTCGATTAATAACATTTGGGATATAAAAGAGTGATGATTATAAATTTTGTATAGGATTTGTAAAATTATGTCAAAATTTATCATAGTAATATAGAAGAGAAAACAAATGCATGGAGTGAAATAAATATATGAAACCCATCACACAATCAGACAATAGCTACGACTTTCTTGTTGGTTTATGAATAAAGCAAGATTCAAGAGATAAAATAAGATTTAATACTCATAAACATAAGGTCAGTACACTCTCATTTCATGGCTCAGTCTAACTTACAAAGTACAATATGGTGGGAAACATACATGTTGCGATGCCTTCTATATTATTCAGTAAATTAGAATTACAATATCAATATTTCTTACATGGTTAGCTTCCAGAGCTAGATCAAAGTTCATGTCTCCATCCCTTTTATCCTTAGATTGTAGCTGAAGCTTCTCAAACAGAAATTCATGAGCCTGTGCCTATAAAGTAATTTAATAAGCAATCAGTGAAGGAAGATTTATTTTCTTTATAAAATATGATATGATTAAAACTTTTGTTTGTTTATTTATATGGTCAGTAAAAATATAACCAAATCTCAAGAAGAAATGGGTGATAAGAAAGCAAAACATTATACAGTACACTAGAAGAAGATAGAACTAGAGTTGTACAGGTATGAGATCCCTTCAAATATTCTTGGCTTAGTAACCAATGATCATGACCAAAAGATGTTAGACAATAAACAGATCACTGAAATGGTTGTCAACTATTTTTAACCATTCTGGTGATATTGAACCTGTAAACATTTCAGACATAAAGATTAAAGGTAAGTAGATGGTGGCAGTCCATAAATCTCACACAGATGCCACAGCTGTATTTGTTGTAGCAGTAGCCTATATAAAGCAACATTCTACTGTGACTTCATGCAGTAGGTGCCATTTTTCTGAGGAGCTGGCATAATTTGGCTACAAGGGATAAATATTCTTCTCTTCAACAAAGAGAATTAAACTGATTTTTTTTTTTTCAAACCAATATAATTCATTAATACAGTACATTGTCTAACCTTGAATTTCCAGAAATATAATTTATATAGCTATATCATTGTGGTTTAATTATAACCTCACATCTATTTAACTCCAAAGAATATCTTCTGAACACCACTATGTATAAATGAACACATATTGTGGCAATTGATAAAAAATAGTCCAGAAAAAAAATTAACAATTCAAAAAAGGTTAAATATTATGAAAATATGATTAACTGGTAATTATAAACAAATATTCATACAAGCATTAGCTGGGTGAGCATATCAAGAACGCTTGCAGTTAGGTCCATTGATGGAGGATTAGTGAAGTTCTCAGCAAGGTACTTGAGAGCACCTGCAGCTCTCAGCCAGTTATCCACACCTTAAAACAACAACCTTACTTTAATAGAATTATTCAAAAATATACATTTTGTTTCCTTACAAATGAAAACTAATAATATTTACTATTCCAGTCAATTAAAAACAAGGGTAAAAAATATATTCAAAAGAAAAGGGCATCACAGTGGTGCCATAGCATACTGACTCTTATCAACAAAAAGTATATATAAGTATAAGATATGAGTTTGTCGACAACACTCCTAAGAAATTTTTGCTTTTTTTTCTCAAATAATTTGAAATTCATACTTGGTCTCCTGACCTCTAGAATCAGTCCCTAACTGATATAAAAGAACAAATAATTATCTGCGATAGATTGAATAGAACCTGAGGGTTAGGGGTTCAGTGACTGAACCTTATTTGGGATGTCATAGCCGCACATCTTCACCACAAGACCCGGCCATTGGAGTCTACCCAACCTTATAAACTTGACAACTCTCTGTACAAAGCCGATAGTTCCACAATCTTCCTTCTTTTCCATACATTGCCCTCTCTAACAGGTCCAAATTGTGACAACGAGACATACAAGTGATTTATAGAGATATACCTTGGTCCCATAAGAGAGTGACCTGCTTCTGAAATGTCTTACCAGGCCAAAGCAGCATTGGCTGACAGCAGCGATCCATCTGCTAATCTCCTGAGAGATATTGTTTTGGCAGTTCCAAGGTATTTGAAACAACTCACCCTCTCGAACTTGAATGATCCTACATCAAATGTTCCAGTTTCTGGTACACATCCTTCAGCTCTCAAGTGCTTTATCTTGTTCTCATTAACTACAAGACCCAGTTTTCTTCCACTACCCTCAAGAGCAAGGAATGACTCTCTCAGGCTTCATTCTGATCGGGCAATAATGTCGAAATTGTTGGCGTACCCTAGTAACTGGACTGTGCTGTTAAATATAGTGACATAGAGTTGAATACCTGACTCACGAACAGTCTTTTCCCCTGCAAAATTAAAAAGGAGACATGCGAGAACGTTGCCTTGTCTCATGCCACAATTAATATCAAAGGGGTCTGATAAGTCATGACCGATGCAAACAACACATTTTGAACCAGTAATAGTCACCTTCACCAATTATATGAGTTTTTTCGGAACATTCATTTCTTCTAGGGTCTCGTAGAGTTTTGGATGGGTTACACTGTCATAGGCGGATTTAAAATCCATGAAGAGATGATGAGTGACAGTCCCATGTTCTTTACATTTCTCTAGTATCGTTCTTAGAGTGAATATTTGGTCTGTTGTGACCTTCCTCTTCTCAACCCTGCCTGCTATTTACCCAGTGCTCTTTCAGCATGTGGAACAAGTTTCTTGAAGAGAATATTGGAGAGCACTTTGCATGTACATGAAAGAAGAACAATACCACGGTAGTTGTTGCATTCCAGTCAATCTCTCTTATTATGAAGTCGGCAGATTATCCCTATGGTCCATTCGTTGGGCATTCTCTCTTTTTCTCAGATGGTGAGAATCAGGTTATGAATCTCCTTTCTGAGGCTATTTCCACCATATCAAAGAAGTTCTGCATGAATCTCCTCCAAGCCCGGGGCCTTGTTATTTTTCAACTTCATGATAGCTGCCTCAACTTCATCATCATTTGGAGGCTCAACATCATTTTGGAGTTAAACACTTTCTCTTCTTACCATGTTGGCTTCTTCAACATCCCAGTGTAGTGCCCCTATGAAGTGCCTCGCCCATTTTTCCAATATATCACCCCTATCTGTCAACAGCTCACCAGCATCATTCTGGCATGAGACTTGTCCACTTAGTTACTCCATTACCCCAGTA
>NW_027116277.1:13672-19662 GCF_000696795.3 Halyomorpha halys
ATTAAGTTGAATCACCATAACCCATGGAGGGTCTTGGGTTCAGTACTTGGTAAGAGAGAGCTATTTCTTGACAGATGATTATACTATGAGGCAACATCCACACTCAAATGCCAGGTTTATCCCCAACTCGATGAAAGGCTAAATTTATATAGAGGCTGAGTGAACCCCAGGGAGGAGTTACACTGAACTCAGAGGCAATTCATAGCTGATATTACATAATATTATACTATAAATTATTTCATAAGTTGTCATAGTTGGATTTTAACCTGTAACCAGGAGTATATAACTCAGTGCCTAGGGTCTTGGGACCCTTATAGGCTAGTACCTAATGTAGTGGAATATTGAACAAAATGCTTTTTAAACACATAAAGAGGCTTGCTAAATGTGAAATAGAAGTAGGCATAACTGTCATTAGCATAACTTTTTTTTTTTAAGGCATTCCGCAGCAAAGATGATGTTTCCCTAGTTATCTACAGGTGACCAACCTATTCTAACCAAAGTGGGGCGGGGTCAAGTTTTTCATTTTGTGGGATTGCCACTTAATTAAAAAAGTCAATGCCCCCAGGTCAGATTCAAACCGGCACCGCTCGCAGATCTCAGAATGATAGACCTAGGCCTAACCATCTGAGCTATGGATGGCCCTAAATAACCTTTAAAAAAATAAAAACACATTTTATGGCTAAATTCGAATAAGTTTTATAGTTGACAGTAACCTGAATCTAAGCCTTTGGCACTATCTCTTGGCTTTCTAGCAGCTATTTGTGTGTAAAGTGCAGCCACATTCAGGAGAACACAAGCCTTCTCAAAAGCAACTGTCCTTTGAGAACTAGGAACACCAGTTAAAGAATCGTACCTATAACATAAATAAGTTATTACATTGTCATATATATATGTGTGTGTGTGTGTGTGTGTGGAACATTCATAAAGCATAATAAAAATGAATTACTCTATAGAGCATGATAAATATATCTTCCTAGCTTTATATAATTTAACACCAAATTCATCATAAAAAGTATGATAACAGAATTTAATATAAACAATATGTTATCCTACATCATTATGCAACTCGATTAGGTTTGGGGATAAAATTTGGATTAATCTATTAAATTAAATGCAGCAGCACTTATAGAATCAATTTATTTCTAATGTTAGGACAAATATTTTTCTGTGAATCTTTCTATCTCATATACTCAGCAACCTCTTTTGGTGCTTGGTATGGGTCATTATCATACATTATTACTAGATGAAGGTATGCTTCTTATACTCTCATTTTAAGATTTATGGGTACATCTCTCTTTTAAAAGATCCCAATAAGTAACCAGTTCTATTTTTTTATCATTCAGTGTTCAGTAATATTTGTTTCCATTTAGAAGTAGCTCCACTAGCTTTAGGTAATATCTCCTCAGCCTCCTAACGATATTGTATACCTGTTTTTACAAAATCTATGCAACAATGTAATTCTTTTCTCAGTATGTTGAATTGAAAGCAAAAGCCTCAAATGTTTTTACTCTCAAAATTCTCGACTATCAATTTTATGTCATCTTGTTACAACACAATTTTTTTGTGATTATCACCATTTTTTGGATCAATTCTCCCTTTTTGATATAGTTTTGAATATTTATTCAAGATCTTCTCTGACACTCTGAATAAATCATGATCTGAAGCAGTTATAATTTACTTTTTAATTCAAAAAGTAAAAAGAATATTATTAATAATAGTAGGTAGTGGAAGTGGAACTAGAAAAAAAAATTGCAAGCTGCTTCTTAACTGTGTTGAATTAATAATTCACAGCATAATGATCAGTCCAATAGACAATATTAAAAAGAATAAGAGAGAATTAGACCAAACACGTAGAATATATTTTTCTTTTTCGAATCGCAAAATTGAAAAACGAAGATGTAGGATTCCCATTGAGTTCAGAATAATAATTTCTGCCATGCAACTAAAAATGGTTCTCAACACCCTACTTTTCAAAATAATTACTTGCTGTAACAGGAATAGTTCCAATTTCCAAACCAAAGCCCTTATAGTGAAAATATATCTTTCCCCAAATTCCTCTGTATATTTTTCCTTTAAATAAGAAATAGGTTTTGTATAGATGTCCTCTTTCTCTGTTTGTATCTTCCTCCTCTGATCCTGATCATTTGTTTCCAATATCATAGAGCATAGTTGACATTTATTTCAGTGCATTTGTTCATTCTGAGTCAGTAAGTTTTTTCTGTCAAATATGAATCCAGTGTGATTTGATTGATTTAAAATGGTCACACCTACTTCATGTCACTTGCATATGCTCCAATCTTCAAACAATTTCTATCTCAGTGACTGTCTAACTTTCTTTACAGTTAGTGATGGATTTGTAGTAGATCAGCACACTTTTAAATTTTATCCCCGAATTGATGAATTTAAATATTCCTCTACAGCCTTAAATAGTTCTCTATATTTTTTATGTCTTCCTCTCATGGTAAAATTTCTATATAATCTTCTATTTATATTTGAAAATCTTGCTTGAGTCTCTCTTTTAAGGAGTAATGTTATACTTTTTATTGCTCTTCATATTTTTGCCATTTAATCCTACTAACAATATCTGCCTATGTTTCATATTTAATATTGCCTGTTTCAGTTGCTTTTCAATCATGAAACTTGTATCCCACACACTAAAATATTCTTAGTATGCTTGCTGTTGAGGAGGATACATTCAATTATGATAAGCTTCTTCCTCCACCAAATTTCTTGCAATGCTAATACATCAATTCCAAATTCCAAAGCATCCCAGGATGATTCTGAATGGAAGAATTCTTTGGTTATTAAGTAGAAATCATTCATTTATAATTAATGAAAATAAATCCTCTAGTATATGACAAATTCTAAAGAAAACTAAACACTTATGGATACACACACAAAATCTTATCAGCTTAGTTATAAGATTGACAATTTAAAAAATAAATTACCATTCAAAAAATATCCCAAGGCTTCTATCAGGTGGGAAAAACCTCCTTTCAACAAAGTATAGCTGATTGTAGTACTCCAAAAGAAGTGATATACCAGTATGATCTCTATGGGGTGTTCTCATTGCCTGCCCAAAAAGCTCAACAGTGAATACATCAAACATATATTAGCTTGTACATAATACTTAACAATATTAAATTGTTAAAGTTAAATAATATCTTCCTATAATTAAAAAAAATTGGTGTGGTGTGCACATCACAGAACTTTCATATACCACCCTACCTTTGAGTTGATATTAATCCATGCTTATTTCAAAACACCAGTTTCTTTATAATTCATGATAGATATACTTTTCCTTATTGCATTTATTTTTATTTGTTAGGTAAAACTCTACTATCACTATGTTTACGTGTCACCATGGTTGTTATGTTCCTACCATAGAGACACAAAAACATTTATTTTCTTTTTTAGTTAATTATTAAATTCATTAATAGTTTATATTTATTCATTGTTTATTACTGCTTACAACAAGAAATGGTTAATTATTTCAAAGAAACAGAATTAATGGTATCCTATGGTAAAGGATAATATTTTGAACATTCGGCATTTAAGCCCTCTCAGACTTTTTTAATCAGAATAAGACCTACCTCATATTAAAGACGAGATTATACATTGATAAGATGAGTTTAAACAAAATCGTTAGGGCTGTTTTGGAGACAGTAGTACAAATTTGTAAAATTGGTGATATTAAATGGTACTTCCAGTAAGTAATTTCAGAAAAATAGTTACAGTAACATTCCAGGTGTATACCTACCTTAAATATGAACGTTTCATATTTCTTACAAGCAGTTTGTGAGACTTGGTTATTTTGATTTAGGGAAACTTAAAATGTATATTTCCGAAGGGAACTCAGATTTAAATTTTTTTAACGATTGCACTTCCCTTTACTATATATTCCATACATAGATAAATGAAAGTAAAATCTATTTTTGTACAATATTATAAATAAATAGATATTATTTCCAAAAGAGGATATTGAAAAAGTTATTACAGGTGACATGTTTTAATAATCCTCTAACCATTTGACAACACCATCATAGTCAATCCTCTTCTGTTAATACAGTATGAGGAGGAATTTTATACAGCATCTTCCACACTTATTGGCCCTCTACCTTTTTTTGTCTCACTCTACTCCTCTATATAGGAAATCCTTCCACTTAATCCAACGTCTTCATTCACCTTTATTTTCATTAACCATACTCATGTTGTTTTCCAATAACTCTTAATTTAACTTGTTTGAGATTGAACTGAAGATTATATTTTGCTTTACAAAAATAACTAGCTCATCTGTGTATGCAAATTATGAGAGGGTGACCAGTCTCAGGCTGGAATATTCTAAGTGAACTTCCAAAATTTCATCCTGGCCTTCCTTATTGTTTAATCCAAAATTGAAATAAATGGTAGTGGACTGAAACTGCAGTCTTGCAACATTCCTATGGTGGCTTCAAATTCTTATAAAGTGTAATTAGCAAATCTCACTAAATTTCTGGTCTTCAAATAGAGACTTTTAACTGCCAAGAAATGCCCTTGTTTTATTTCTTTCTCACTTGTAGCCTTTGTGATGACTCTCTTCTTTACGCAATTAAAGGCTTTTGGCATTCCAATAAGACTTATTCATAGTTCCTTCAGTTTCTCTACTATTGTTTTAAACACCTATCACTTAAAAAAATATAAGGTGTTGTGCGCTTTGATATTACTGAAGCCACATTGTTCCTCTTTGTGTAATCCTTATAACTTTTTCTTTTCTAGTATCTTAGAATAAATTTTATGAGGAACCCTTAATAGAGAAACACCTCAGCGATTCTTACAGTCCCTGTTGTTGCCTTAAAAATTGGGACAATAATTGCTTATTCTTAATTTTCTTCTGTTTTCACACCAGGTTCAGCATAAATTCTCTCCTTATGTATTTCAATATCTTGGGAGTTATTTTATCCTCCAGATTCCCCTAATGTTGTGCTTAGCAACACGCCTTTCAGGTCATCTTGATGGGTAAAGCCATCTTCTACTTAAGAAGACAGAAACTGCATAACCAGCAAGGTTCTTTATATATGTATGCATAGTGTCTCATTCAGCAGCATGCAGCCAATTACAAAACATTACTACATATTACAATTATTTTCAGCTACTTCATAAAATACATTTTTTATATGGTGCTTTTGGTCCTCATTTCGTTCAAGTTTGAACTGGTTAATAAGTCAATTCATTTATCTGAGCAATGAAGCTTTTCCTAAGCATATTGAAAAAAAAATATTTGTACATATTCATTGACATGAAACAAAAGGGGGATTAGTGCAGATAACAAACTGAGAAGTGTATTAACTGCTAAATGGAGTTTTGCTGAATATAAAACTCTATATTCTAAAAATTAGAATACCACAAGAATTATGGGGAAAGGGGGAATATTGACGAAGTATATATTTTTTTGTAAAGGAGGACTGAGAACCACCAATTTGAAAATTAGGCAAACATTTAGGTAATAAGCAATCAAATAGAGGTAAAAGTTTAAAGGAATCTCTGCAGAAAGGCAGGTTTGTGGTCAATAAGTCAAATGAATGAAATTTTAGGACACACAACCTTGATTCACCTTGATAAAAACAGTTCAATACTATGCAATATTAAAACTATTATAATTTAATTAAATTAAAATTTTTAGATCCTCTAACCTGTCTCATTTCCATGAAATCATTTATAGCACTATCATACTTGGAGCCATCCTCACTGTAGTGTTCTAGTATAAAGTCCTGAAAAAAAAAAAAAAAGTGGTCAATTATATATATTGTTTGTTAAAAATCCTTAGTTCTGACTGAAGCAACAACATACCTTGAATGGTTCTCGAAAATCTATATCTTTTGTCTCTTTGAGTCCAAGGGGTATAACAGGCATCACAGGCTCAGAACTACAACAAAATAATATTTCACAAATGAAGAAAAACACCTTGGAATGAATGAAGTAGCTTAAAACTATTATTTTCTAATTTGTTTGAA
>NW_027116277.1:20294-21409 GCF_000696795.3 Halyomorpha halys
ACATTAGACAGTCCATATCTCACACCTGGGCACACTAAACTCACGGGCCAAGGCGATGATTTCTGTCAAAGAAGGAATGTCGCCTTAATTTGAAGATAAAAGGGAGACAAAAGATGGACTAGGACCGAAAGGCCAATGTCCTACCCACCCCTTCTGAAGGGTAAGTAAAAGAGAGTGGGAGCATAAAAGAACCAATGAGAAGAACGGAGATTGGAAGTGGAGAGAAATCAGAAGTAGAGGGGAGAAAAGGAGTAAAAAGAGCAGGAGAGCAGTTGAGAGGGAGTTGAAGAATAGGAACAGCAGTCTTGAGAGAGACAAGAGTCGAAGACCGATTGGAGGGAATAGGTGGAAGTCACCTAATATCTAATGAATGTGTCGTATCAACATTTTTTTCTATTCATAATAATATCGATTAAAAAAGAATAATCATTTTCTTCAATGGAATTCCTTTTTTACCGATCTCAAAACCGTTAATTACCACCAAAACTGCCTGGAACCTAATAAGTTTTAGTTGAAACTTCGCCTCCTTGGAACTCTGAATGTTCTTTCTATTAGAAAGCCGTATAAAAATATATGACTTTTTATTTTAATGTACGCTGATTTCAAAAATGAATTCGCATTTATGTTACATTCAGCAAGTGAATCTATAACTTATTCAAAATTTTGTTGTTGAAACATTTTTTTTATTTGCGAATCTCCAAAAGAGAATTTCATGACACCAAAGTGATAAATTTGTACAGGAACACTATTTAAGCTCGGTAAGACAGTTTTTGTCGCTTACTAATTGTCACTATTCAGCTTTCAAGGTAAAAGGGTAATTTTAACTATATTTATTATTTAAGGGTTTGCTTCCAATTAAATGTCATTTAAGTGCGCTAATGTTTTTGAAAATCCACCTATATAACTAGATTAACCGAGCTCTAAAAATTTAAAATTCTCATTTACCGCACATCAATCACTCTTGTAACCTCGATTTCTCTACTATTGTTTTAAACACCTATCACTTAAAAAAATATAAGTTGTTGTGTGCTTTGATATTACTGAAGCCACACTGTTCCTCTTTGTGTAATCCTTATAACTTTTTCTTTTCTAGTATCTTAGAATAAATTTTATGA
>NW_027116277.1:21459-25387 GCF_000696795.3 Halyomorpha halys
ACCAAAGTGATAAATTTGTACAGGAACACTATTTAAGCTCGGTAAGACAGTTTTTGTCGCTTACTAATTGTCACTATTCAGCTTTCAAGTTAAAAGGGTAATTTTAACTATATTTATTATTTAAGGGTTTGCTTCCAATTAAATGTCATTTAAGTGCGCTAATGTTTTTGAAAATCCTCCTATATAACTAGATTAACCGAGCTCTAAAAATTTAAAATTCTCATTTACCGCACATCAATCACTCTTGTAACCTCGAGCCTCACCAAAGCTCTCAAATTTATATATTATTGTATTTTATAAAACATATTATTATTTGTACATATTATTAATTTATATATATATAGCAATGGCTATACAATAATAAATAAACGATGCCTAAATAACGCATGAAACTACCTGAAGTAGATAAAATAAGACCGCTTCTCGGTCACCGGAGTACACTGATCCACAGCCTCTACTTGAGATAGTTTCGGTATATAGCTGATCCTGATTTCTAAATGGTTGTCAGTTTTTGTTCACCCTTGGGAAGATCTCTGTCCTCAACCTGTTATCCCTTCATAAGCTCCGGCGGCTAGCTACCCTCCGGGCTTACATATTTTCTTCACCTCTGTCGGAATAGTACCCGGTAGGACGAGGTTACCATCCTCTGAGATATAGCGGTTGTTACCCGTTAGTCTCATCCTATCTAGTCATCTTCCTTGTCAACTACATTGCCTTATATAACTGAACACGCATTGACGAGGCCTTCTGGACAAGCAGAATAGTCAAGAGAATAACCCACCTCAGCACTCTCATTACTCGTGAAAAAATCGTTGTTAGATACGTAGCCACCGATCTTAGACGACATGCCAAGTGTTTACGAAAGCATACGGATCGAATTTTAAATAAAAGAAATAAGACAGAGACTGAAGCACTAGCAGACCCAGCTGGGAGTTCGCGCAACCCGTCCCCCGTCTCCTGGAAGGTAATTGAATTTTTTTTTCCTGAAAACTTCTTTCTCTTACATATGAATATAACAGGAGACTTTATCAGTGTATCCTTATTTGAAATAGAAACTTGTATTTTAAAATAGACGTTATTTAAACAACATTTTTTTAGATTGATGTATTCAATAAGGTTTATGAAATTAAGCTGGTACAAAGGTTTTGGCATTGGGATGATTCTTGTTCATTTATTCATTAATTAAAATTGAAAAAAAAAAAAAAAAAAAGGATGGTTTTAATTTTTTGTTAACTGTATTTTTACAAGGTTTTCATCAATTCGTTTTCTTATTATGACAGTTAATGAGTTGTTGGTTGAATCAGTTAGAGGAAATTATTTATAAGCTCTAACATTTCTTCGTAGTCAGTTTGTTTGACTGACTTAATGATGGATGAAAGTTGTTGTAATTGTCTTTTTTGAATTCAAATTGGTTAGGCCACTGTGGTTCGGCTGCATTCATCTGCTTTCGGAAACAATCACCATTCCACCTAAAGTTGGCAGCTGAGATCTTTTCCACCGCAATTAAAATTGGGATCTGAATCCTAAAAAGTGATTTGAGCTCTATTTGATATTGCATACTGTTTTTTATGATCCCACGAAGCTATATGAAAAATTGGTTTAGATGCTTCACATTTTGGTCCAAAAATGAAAAAGCTTTATTCGAGACGCACCAATAATCCTGTTCCCGAGAGCAGAAGATATTTCTGCAGAGGTGATCCCAAGGCTTTTTCCGTGTTTGGACCAGTCTTTTTAGCATACTATCCCGACCATCTCGAATAACTATAGATCAAGGAAGACAATTTGAGAGCGAAATTTTCAGGCAGCTCATGCCTATTACTCGACGTTACCGAAACAACCGCTCATCAACCGCAGTCAAATGATTGTGCAGAAAGTTGATATCGAATGTTGAAATGGCACTCCAGGTACAGCACATTCAGAACTCGAACTGGAATGTACTTTTACCAACTCTTTCCAAATTAAGGGAGGCAATTCGTAATGACAACAATTGTAGCTCGGCAGAAAGGACTCGTTGGCAACCCATCCGAACCCCAAAAGAAATGTTTTGGTATCTTGTGAAAGAGAAGAAGATATCAAAGGGTTCCATCAAAATCATAGAGACTAAATGAATATCCTGGGATTGATTAGAACGAGCTAAATCAAGTAAATCGTTCATATGAATCCCCAACGAGACCTGCATGTATTGAGGAAGGGTTATTCGCCTGCCAATAAGATACCGCAACTGAAGCATTGGAGGGGAGTGATGTAGCGACCTTAATCAGTTTAAGTAGTGCAGAAAGGTAGGGACCGCACTATAGTTACATGCATAGAATAACATATCAATACTACTGGTAGGGTTGGTACCAGTAATCTCCCAGAGTTTGTGTGTATGCCGCTGCATTGTATACGTAGGAACGTTGCGATACCAGCGTAGTACTTTTTCCAATACGATACTTTAATTGAAGTAACGATATCGAAAATGAAAGGGATCGATACTCTAACATTAATAGATATCAGCTTAGGGTGTGCAGTGCGTAGATCCAAAACCCAGATGGGTAGGACAGTATTTAAATATAAAGAAATTTTTTCTAGTTTATTTTGTTACAATTTATAATTGTAACTTAACCTAACTTAATATTTGTCTAGATATCCCTTCCTATTCAGAAAAAAATGTAACTAGCTAAAGAAAACACAAAACTTGAACTTTGTGCTATGAAGAATAGAACCATAGTCCAATTAAGGTTTTTAGTTGCTTTTGAAGCCTTATCATCTATTAAAATATTACCCAGCATTTACGGGATACCATACCAAAAAAACAATTTTACACTTTACTTTTTGGCAAATCAGGAGCCAAATCTAAAACTATCTTATAAAAAAAAACAAAAAAACCTTGACTTCATTCATATGAAATTAAAGTACACTAAATGTTGAAGTTTATCGAGATGTCGACTTCCTTTAGCCCAACAAAAGGCTAAGAACATTCACAAGTAAAGTGTAAGTTATAGAAAAAATAAAGAATAGCTTTTTAACATTAATTTTTAAAGGGAGTTGAATCTACTTTATTACGGTGCAATTGGATCTTAATCACCTTCAATCGTTTTTGTGTGATCGCTTTTTTTTTTAGTAAAAAACAAGACGTCCAACATACAGCGTGACACAAAACATTGACCACTAGCTACAGAAACGTTTTAGTAGCTCTTGAAATCTACTTTGACATCTGAAAATAGTGCCCAGGACTTACGAGACTCCCAGTATAATCATTAGTCTACGAAATAAATGTTAAATATTGTATGTATAATATATAAGTGAAAATGTATTTATTTAAAAAAAAAAATAAGCATTCATTGAAACTGAATGTATGTAACATTTAAAAGGGATAATGTTACAAATTCTAACAATACCGTGGTATGTGTTTCAACTTGTGTAACCCCAGCTATTATTGCAAAAGTCTTTATTATTATTATTATTATTATTATTATTATTAGTAATAATAATAATATTGTTTCTTGACGTGGTTTTCATAGAGTGGGTCCGTCATTCACACACCTATGGACCTCACCAATGCCCGGGGGGAGGCTTTGAGTGAGTATTATATAAATATAAGCTTGAAAAAATCCCGGATAGGGCCGGCGACTCGAACTCGCAACCTTTGGGTTGGCAGACAGCAAGAGACTTTATATAATGCAGTATTTTGGGCTGATCCAAAAAGATAGGAAGCTATAAAAGCGCAAAATAAAAATGAGCACTCGAAACATGTCTAGCTCATTTATTAAATAAATTGATATCACTACTGTTACTTAATATTTAAAAATTTTAGAATTACGCAGTAGAAGGCATATGCGTTAATATACATGGGTTGTATATAGGTACTTATATTATTTCCAAATAAGATGGAGTTAAGTTGATAAAGTGGGTTATCGGATGGATGGGAATATTTCAATGTTGTGAA
>NW_027116277.1:27885-29024 GCF_000696795.3 Halyomorpha halys
CTTTAAGATTAATACAAGACTATTGGATGAAGTTTGTCTTAAAACGTCTTGTATGATGCTATGATACAAGTCTGTGTGCAGTGTTCTGTTACTGAGGTACAGAATTGGGTAAAAAGTAATTACAATTAATTGATAAACTGCTGTAATCATAATTGTAAGACCACAATTGCAATTAAAAGGTGAAACAAATTAATTGCAATCATCTATCACACTCTTTTGTAATTATTATTTTTTTTTGCATACAATTCCAACTAATTGTAATTGTAATTACAAATACTTACAACAAAACGGTAAAATCTATTACACAATGGCTACAAAACATTATCATATTATTAAATTAACATTTAATAACATATTATGGTTTATTTATATGTTTACAAAGATTTAAAAGAAAAATTTAAAGAGAATAAATATAAAATCGATTATATGATCGAGAGCTTGCGTATGCATCGATTTATTTAAACATTTAGGATTTTAGCTCATAAGAAATATGCTCAAAGAAACTGAATTCATATATGAGTTAAATTATATGTAATTGTAATTACAATTACAAAGGATTAACAAGTAATTTTAATGGTGGTTGCATTTAGTTAATATCAAGAAGTTATTGTAATAGATAATCTCAATTGCAATTGCAGTAATGAATAGAGTAATCACAATTAATTTACACAACTAAAGTAATTGTAATTGTGTCTTACAATTACATCACGGTAATTGTTCTTCAAAGCCATTTTTGATGTTTTGGACGGTTTAACGGTTAGCTCAGTGTAATTGTATTACAACTGAAAAATATAATTGAAGATATAATTAAATTACTCATGTAATTATTCCTGCCAGACTCGGCTGCACTTACCATGTAGATCTTGAAATCCGACGCAGTGTTTTTGGTTATATTATATAATATTTGTAGCTTGTTTATGTGGGGTTTTTTGGCTGTACCATAGATTTACTCAGCATATGTATTAATGGATTAATCAATAACCTGTATTCGTATAGTATTTGTTTGTCAAATTACAATGAGATTTTTGAAATACTTCTCAAATTGAATTAATTTTTGACTAGTTGAAAATGTAATACTGAAAATACAAACATTTATTTAGAGGAAATTTAACTAACGATAAACTTCTTATCACCTTTCG
>NW_027116277.1:30179-45903 GCF_000696795.3 Halyomorpha halys
AATTTATATTTTTAGCGTTTTTACAATTGGTGATATGTAATAAAATAAAAATAAAACTTGAGATGTATTTTTTAAATTATATTCCCTTGATAAAATAAACACGTTTTTAGTGATCACCGTGTAATATTTTATTTTGTATTCCCGTATAATCCAAGCAACAAGTAGAAGAATTTAATGAACAGGTCCGCCGTTATGCAGACAGGGGGTACCCCATCTAGTTGTTAAATTTTTTTTATATTATATATGTTTTATAATAGATGTATTAGCGATTTTATTGAAAATTTGTAATTTTCTTTTTCATTAAAATGGCCGTTTTCAACTTCACTGTTTATGTAGGGTTGGATCTCTAGGAATTTTTTCGCCCCTTTGCCACTCCCCCCCCCCACACAACGCCACTGCTCAATCAATCCTCAATTTTAAAGAACAACGGACGACCAAATTTATATTTTATATTGAAGAATCTGTTGCCACTGAGGAGAGATTAAACTTTGCAAGTCGTTACTTCTAAGATATAGAGAAGGGAATGAGGACGAAACAATGCTGCATTGACCAGGTCGGGTTCATTTATTTCACATGCTCCACTGACATAACGAAGTCTCCCGTAACTCTTTCCCGCCCTTCACACACATTCATTACAATTAGTACAAGAGCCCAAGAGGAGGAAAAGGGCAGTTATTTCACACCAATTTTTTATTACTTTAATAAAAACTATGTATAATTACTACTCAAAATTGATGAGTCTGCCAAGCATAGGTAGGGGGAATAAAAAATGTCGGCTGTTTCAAAACGTTAAAAAAAAATTAATTTTTCATTCGGAGCTCTATATCTTTAAAACTACCGACAACACTAAAAAACCTAAGAGAAAGTCATTTAAAGTAGAGTAAATTTGCTAAAATATGAGCCCTAATAGAGCTATTTACGTTCAATAGATCTCGAGATTTAGCTTTTTAAGAAGGAACATTTTATAAAAATGTACAGATTGTACTGAAAGATCAGTAATTAGAGAATTTATTTTGAGAAATCATTATCTCAAAAACCATTCGACGTTAAGATGTCTATTACAACTCAAATTAAAACTAGTTTAACGGACTATAAAGTAGTTTATGATGTTTATCTTCGTAGAAGTAGTTTTCATGATATTTGCTAAACTAAATTGATTTATAATCGTTCGGACAAATTTTCATGAGCCAAATTTATATTCATATGCGAATATCATAAAAATGACTACCCCTACGAAGATACGTGTAATAAACTATTTTATAGTAAGTTAAATTTCATTTATTTTGAGTGCTGGCAGACATCTGTACGTCTCCTACGAAGGTAAAGGTCATAGACTACTTTATAGTACATTAGACTACCTTAATTTGAGTGGTGGACACTCATACGTCACATAGTTCCTGAGATATAGAGTTCTCAAAATAAATTTAGTAACTACTAATCTTTCAGTATATTTTTATGAAATGTTGCTTTTTAAAAAGCTATATCTCTAGAACCATTGAACGTAAATAGCTCTATTAGGGCTAATATTTCACCAAATTTACTCTACTTTAAATAATGTTCTTTTAGGTTTTCTAGCGTCATTGTCAATTTTAAAGAAATAGAGCTCCAAATGAAAAAATAATTTTTTTAAACGTTTGAAAAAACCACCAATTTTTTATTCCCCCTACATATACTTGGCATACTCATCAATTTCGATTAGTAATGATACATAGTTTTCATTTAAGTTATCAAACATCGAGGTGAAATAACAGCCTTTTTTTCTTCCTGGCTCTTGTACTAAATACCCTGGTAGTTTAATATTCCCTGTTTTACCAAAAAATCTGAAGGAAATGTGTTCATCATTCCCTTTTGAATATTGAGATAATCAGAATGACTGAATTAATTCACGATGATGTGTTTATTGTTGGACTGTAGATTCAACATGAGGTGAAGATAGTGAGGGGTGTAGCCATTAATGATACATAAGTTTTATTTATTTATCCGTATATTGTTCTATATTTATATTATATATGTTTTATAATAAATGTATTGAAAATTTGTGTTTTTTTTTTATCATAAAAATGTTTTTTCAACTTCACTGCTTTTGTGGTGTCGGAGTGTATCTTTAAGAAATTTTCTGCCTATTTAACTCCTCCCCCTCCAAACTTTTATTGAATATTTATTTATTAAATTAATTCACGGTTTAAATCTAAAAATAATTACTATATGTTTATTACTCTAAGCTCTGTTATTTTTCAAGAACCACTTTAGAATCACGAATGGTAAAAGTTTAGCTCCAATGATTATCATAAGAATCAAGTCTTTCTTGTGTTGTATATCCAATACACAATAGTTATATAATTTTTATGACTTATTACTTTAGTGAAAAGTGTTGTTTATTTATAATTTCTTTATCACCTTATCGGCCTGGTGGGCCATAAAATAAAAATAAAAATAACCATACATGGTTATTTTTTATTTTTTTTTTACCAGTTGATAATGAGTATGTACAATGCTGTAACCAATTAAATAATAAATATCAATCATAAAAAAAAAAAAAAAATAATTAAAGAATGAAAGAGAAAATAGCAAACAAAAACAAATGATATTTATAGAATTAATAAAATAAATAATTGACTTGTAGTAATAAAAACATAATAACGATGATAATAAAAATAAAATAATATAGAGCTCATAGCTCATAGGATGTCTTGCATCAGCCTTGAATTCAGTATTTGGGATGCGGTTGGATTTCCAATGTTGTAAGTTACTTCAATTGCTTGTAGCTGGGAGTGGAATTTCGTAAACCGTTTTTTTATAAACTCATCTATCGATTCCACATGTTCACAATCTAGTTGGCTGTTTCTAACAGTAGGCATACACCGCGATTCTCAGGACTTTGGAATGTTTGCAATTTCTTTCTTTTCGTACGGAATGCCGTCCACAAACATCACAACTGTTCCAGAGTAATGATCTTGTATTGTTTTGTAAACGAGGAGGCTGTATCTGGGTTTAATCCAGATTTTCTATGACGATAGAATGGAGCGGTTTATTTATTTTTTAATATTCCAAAATAAAATAAAAACAAAAAAAAAAAGTGGTGAAATTATTGCAAAAATATTAACATATGGTTCCATGTTCCAAAGGTGAGTGGTAAGTCTTGAAAAGGAACTATTTCATTACACTGAAAGTGTTTCTCTGATCCAAAGGCTGCTTTTGGGTCTTGCTTTAATCGTAAGATCTTTGCTCAACAATGTTACACAATTATTCCAAGCACGGATTTAGAACGTTAAGCTCACAAAGGATGAAGTTATGATAAATCCATGAAATCCAGTACAATGTACGCCCAACGTCGATTACCATGTGGGACAAATAGTATGGTTTAAAACTCACCATCAGTCAGACGGCGCTGCGTACTTCTCGAGTAAACTGGCTCCAAAATATAAGAAATGTCGGATTAAGAAAGTGATATCACCCATTATAGTAGAGCTAGAGGATTTTGGTTCTGGTGTAAGCGCGGGGAATTGGCATGTCCAAGACTTAAAGTTAGATCCTCGAGGAGAGACAAAGACTGTGTAAACATTCTTTTTCTTTTGTTTTGGTCCACTAGGTTTCCATTCCTTTTTTTTATGAGGAAAGGGAGGGGTGTTACGGTTGCCATGGTGAAATAAAAACGATCGATATGTTCTGACGAGTGGGTTTTGTTTTTGTGAAGGTGACAGATTGATTTTGGAATACGTTACGATTGTTCAATGTGAAGTGGTAATAGTTTAAAGGCCCTCTGTCTTTACCGCTTGAACCGAAATAGCACCATATGAGAAATGTCATCGTATGTGTTTCGTTTTTCTTCAAAATTATGTTGTGAACGGTGATTAACACTAGAAGTGGGGTTTGAACTTAATTTAATTATGTTTTTTTATTTTATATTCACTTTTATACTCTGTTTGATAATAATGTAAATATAGTTATTAAGGTTAAGCATTTAAGTTAAGGTTAAGTCAACCTATAAGTTTTAATTGTTTTTTTTTTTTTTTTTATTAATTGATAAGAATTCTTTTTTTTTCCTTTTTCATTCTGTGTACATATATTTCTTCTTATTATTAAACTTTTGTACATATAGTTCTGCTGTTCTTTTTCTGCTTTCAACTTGTTAATTTACTTATGTTTTTTTTGTTGTTCACGGAAAATTACGATAATTCAACAGGAGAGAGGTAACACCCCTAGGTTTTCTGTTATGTGCATGTAAAGGTATTCTCCAGTGGTCATAATTCGATAATTATTTATATAAGGGTATATTTCAGTTATATTGTGGGCATTTTGTTTCGGGGTTTTCGTTATTTCCAAGAAAAAAATAACGTGGCGCCTAAAAGGAGCAATTTATTCTTTATTGTTTTGTCTTCCCCCCCCCCCTTTTGCGATTATATTTATTTTTTTATTATTTTTCTTTAACTCACCCCCTTCTCCGCTGCGTGGGCAAGTATAAACGATAAATATATAACTAAGGATAAGTCAAAATTTGCGGTTATAACACATTGATGGAAATAAATGTTAAATTTCATCATCAAAGGGAATAAACAAGATGAGGGATGATTAGAGATTGCCTCGTTAATTCTATAGTTTTTACGTAATTATTACTAATCCCACACAGGTGGTTGATTTTTATAAAAAATTTTAAAGAGCTCTGCAGGGATGTATATATGATAAGTAAGCTTCACTTCTAGATTGCTGCAGTGAGGGCGTTCACACTAACGGTCTCAGAAAGACTGGATTCTTAGGCTGTATATCTAACTCACAAGTACAACTCCCAGTGTTCAGTATCACACCGATCATACAGTGCGTTACGAAAAAGAAGCTTATTTTATATTAAGGTTCGGGCACAGAAATAAGGTTTGGGTTGCATCTGCCATCATTGAGTCGCTTGAATGAAAAATTACGGTAGGATAAATAGGATATAGCCCAAGAAACGAAGAAAACCAAGAAGAACAAACAAACGAGAAAAATCGTGGAGATTGTATATGTTGTTGGATTTAAATTGACATTGAAAAATCAAATAATAGACCTCCTAGAGGATCTGTCCTCTGTTCTGACATTTATTTTATTCAAGAAAAACCTTAAGTTTCGTTTAATTTTCAATTCCACGCCCAATGTCTTGGAAACTATCTACCGTGTGAAGAACAGTAAACATAAATTTGTTGGAGTAAAATTTGAGCTTTTAAACCGCTGTGTATTTGTTCAATAGTACCCAAGAAACATTTTTACCAATTTTTTTTTTTTAAACAAGAAATCATCATTCTTAACATTATTTTGGCAAATATCATGAAAACCGCTTTTCCGACGAAGATCAGTTTAGCACAGATAATATACATATGACTTACATGACAACAGAAATAAACAAAAAAATAAATAAATAAATAAAAGGAAAATGATTGATAGAAAAAAACTCAAAATAATTGAAGAAATTTCTTGCCACTGTTTCGTTGCCTTGTTGTAGAGTAGTATTTTGCCAGAATTACAATTACCCCAAATAGTCATTACGTTGTTATTACCCTGATTAGAGCCTAGCTTACGGTAGGCTTGGTGCCTATTTTTATCGCACCCATCGTGTCGCGGAAACGTTAAGTTTTTCGAGCAACTCTGATGCACTTCTCAGTTGTTAGGCTTCCGCGCACCTTAACCCACAACTTCGTTGGCTTTATTCGATTATTAATTATGTCCTTCTCTTACAAAGTTGTGGCTCTATAGCACCTTCGATATGCACGATGCCTAAAAAGAATTTCGAATGGTAAAAATCCCGTTACTGAGTGGCTAGAGTGGTTATATAACGCAATTGCTTTGCACATTGGTACGTCCGACTCCAAGCCCTTCTCTGATATTCCCTCAGGAGGTAGCAGAGTGCTATTCAACTGCTGTACGTTTCCCCTGTTCTTGGGATGACCGGACGTGTTGAAGTGCTATGCGAAGTACAGTGCATCTCCGGCCAAGTGTGAACATTATCTAATTCACTCATGATCGATTTATCTAGGTGGTGCAATGCAATCAGAAACACTATAAAATTGAAACCATGTCCGAAGCGCTATCGTTACAACTTCTACTACTGTCGCATACCTCCTTCTCTTCTGTCCTTGTCTTCTTCTATCGCGTTCACCATTATAGTCCGCGAATACATTTTCCTTCCCTGGTTTTTATATAATGTCCCAATTCTACTGAATCAATAGATGTTTCCATCTCATAAACCAATGACTGACCTGTTCCAGGATTCTGTGGTTGGTGTGAGCACGAACCCGTTTACCGATGATTGGTTATCCTACTTCTGCTAGAATGAAACGCTAGGTCATCCTTCTTCACAGGCCTAAGTCCATTAAGTGCAACTTGAATACGTAACCAAATAGACTTAAGGAGGTCCTGTGTAACCAGCATCCCACCTAACTGCTGGAGGTCTCTCTGGAAACGTGAAGGTGGCCGGTCGCCCAACTAATGTTCGTGTAATATTCGGTGATTTCGCCTACTATCAACTGTGTATTAACCTCCCTTTGAGCACTCGGTAAGGTTCTAGGTTCAGGGGATATTTTACCAAATCTATGGCCTCTCTCATGGGTTCGGGATCCAACTGAGCTATGAAATACTGAAACTATTTTAAGCTTCTTTTTAGACCGTACAGGGCAAAAACTATTGTAAGAAAAAACTTCGATACGTTCCCTAAAGCATACTGGGAGCTGCGCTCGGATGTTGGCCCTGTAGCCTTCTCCATAGGTTGCGGTATTAACCCAGGGGTCTTAAACTCTTCCTCACCCAACGTAAGAACATCAAATGCTACTTCCTTTGACTCCATTGACAACTCGCCGAATATCGTCGGGGCACTACTTTGGTTTATTATATAAACTCCACAATCTAACACTCAATCAACACAAAAAATTGTTTTCAATTACGTAGAATAGGGGTTCACATTTTTTTAGAAGAATTACTGAGGATTAAACCAATCCGTACAAAAAATAATCAACTTAGATACAGTTGTTTAAACCACAAACAATAAAAAATAGTAACATATGCTAACCAAAATAAAACAAAAGTGTAAAATGTGTATAATGAAATTGTCCCTGTGCCTAACTTCCAGCGGCGCGATTTAGGGGTGCTCCCATACCTCGCCCCACTTTAATTGTACAAATGTAATAACCATGTTATATATTTTAATAATCATAAATATATTATTTGAATTAATAAAATCTTCTGATTCATTAAAACCAAACACACTATGTAGCATCTCTCGATGGCGTTTACACCTGCTAAGGGGCAGTAATTAACAATATACATAGTGGATTAGATTGTTTTAATTTTATTTTTGGAAGTTTATATTGGACTTTTATCTCACTCCTGCCTTTTCTTGATCTCTCATCCTTACTATACCTTCTGTCCTTTCGTTAGGAACTACAGCGAATACCTGTAGGACTGGCATATTCTATACATCTGTAAGTGCATACCCTACGGAGTGGAGTTTTCATCCTGCAAGGACCTGCAGCGAATACCTGTAGGACTGGCATATCCCATACAACTGTAAGCGCATACCCTACGGAGTGGAGTTTTCATCCTGCAAGGACCTACAGCGAATACCTGTAGGACTTGCTATCTCCTTCACGACCGCAAGCGCATATACTATGGATTGAAGTTTCCATTCTGCGAGGATTTTCGGCGAATACCATAATCCTAGTTAAACATGCATTGCCGAGCCCTTCTGATGTAGAATAATCGCACATTTTCAATTAGAGTCAGAATTAATTAATACTACACAGCCATTAATTAATATTCAACAGCTTGTTCTTGTAATTGTAAGGGAAGTATAGATATCGTGAAAGATTTCCAATCACGCGTTTTTAACGAAAAACACGTTTTAAGATCCTTCTGTGTACAAACAACCAATTCTCCCAAAATGTTCGTATGTGTGTGTGTGTGTATTTATGTGAACAGCTAAACTAAAAGAGAGGAACGATATTGAAATAACGAATTTAATGTAGTTACCTTTTTTTTTTGTTTTTTCCTTAAAATCGACTTACGGGAAGTTCACTTTATATCATCAATTTTATTTTTTTTCTATTTTATCAAAAAATGGCCCAAACAATTATGATTAAAATTGTCATATCAATGCAACATTAAGTGGCCTTTAATTTCAGCTTGATAATAACCTCATTGAAATAGTCTGACAAGGGTTAAAGAAAAACTTTTAAAATAATTCTTTTTCAAAACGAACATTAATATTGTTTATTTAAAATAATATCTATCATTCTTATATACAATAATATCTATCATTCTATCATTCTTAGAAGTAATAAAAGATAGATAAACAAAATAAAATATTAAGATCTACAATTTGCCACAATGTTGGGCCAAAATTAATATTGATAAATGTCCACATTCATACTAATATAAAAAAAAAAAAACATAAATGAAAAAAAAATTACATAAAAATAAATTATTTCTATAAATGTATACAAACAGAAAGATAAAAAAAATGAACATAATGAAACTAAAATAATTAAAATTTTGAACTAATGCATACAAAAAAAAAAAAATGAATAAAATAAAATAAGTACATAAAATATTAAAGAGTTTGATAATTGACTAAAGGAGAAAAACACTATTTTCGTGTTTATATATTTATGACAATATTCTTATTCTTTAGTACTGGAAACACGAAAAAATAGTATTAGTACTTTTTTCAATTAACTTATAAATTGAATTATAATTTTGAGTACTATTGACATCGTAATTAATAATGATGTCTTTTTGAAAAAATCAAGGATTAATTTCAACTCAAAGAAGTATGATAAGTAAAATTAGTGTGTGTGCACAACGCACCAAATTATTACTTTTACTTACAAATAATTTAATACACTCAGACAACAAGCAGATAAATTGATGGTATATTTAAGAAATATACTTGGTTATTTTTAATATGCAATTTCATTAATTATGAATAATTACTGCTATAGTATATTTTATATTGGTGAGAGGCACAGAGGTTGGAGGGCACCCAGATGACTTTTATCCCTTCCTACCTTTCATGCCTGTAATTACACTTCATTACTAATTAAAAAAGAAAGTTGGCAAGTGGCAACTCCGAATAGAATATTAGTAACAAAAGTTTTATTATTTAATACACCCAATGAATCTTAAGTGTGCTATAAAACAAATGAGTTCTATCCAATATAGCTTGTAAATTAATTAAGCCTAACTCAACCAAACTAATTAATTCAAGCTAAGCTAGACAATGTTGTATTGAATAATAAATAAATTTTCAAAAACTTTATTATTTAATCTGTTATTATATATTTTTTTAATTTGTATTTATTGACCAAACACTAAGTCATTACCTTAAATTATTGAAAATACCATTAAAAAGACATTTTACGTAAGTTGATTAAGGAAAGTTAGACATGAGCATTCTAAAATAGGAACGTCCGATAGTTGATTGTCACTATAGAATCGATTTATAAGTACTATCGCTTGTCCATCGATTCTTTTCCGAAACAATGGATTGTTTCTGGGCTTACTTTTGTTAAACGAAATAATATTCGAAATATTCTTAATGACACACAAACATTACAATTGAAACTTGTTCAATCGGGATTTAGTACAAGCAGTAGTGATAACCGGCCAAAAACATTTTTTTTCTCGCAAGGTAGAACCTAAATAAAGACTTAGAAAAAAAAATCACTGATACACATAAAAATAATAATAAATACATTATTTATTCTGGGTCTATCCCTTTAGAATAAAACTACGAAATTACTTAATGGGCTTAAGAACGAAAACAACAAAAAAAAAAACAACAGAAAAGTAATGTTTAGGTCTTTCAACAGAAAAAATAAACTTACGATATTATGAACTATCCTCTGTATACATATGTAATTAAAGAGTGATATTGGTATATGGAATATCTATTTTAATTCTATTGGAACTGTATGGTGAGGCAGCGACAATACACTTCTTTGGTTAAAAAACAATTTCGTAGCACTGTAGGTACAATAATCAGAGCAGTTAAATATGCAGAAAAAGACGAAAAAACAATGCAAAATAGATGCTGAAATGCACTCACTATATATGAACAATTTTAATTTATTTTTTCTCTTTTTGTGATATTTTGATAAAGTGGCATTACCTTGCAGCACCCCTTGCTTACGGTTGGAGCACCCTAGGGTGTCACAGCACCCACTTTGAGAACCGCTGTGGCAAGGAAATGACGTAATAAGCGGGATTTGAAGATGGGAAGAGTACTGGTATGACGGATGGATATAGATATGGAATTTTATAGGGATAAGTATCTGGAAGGCTCTGACTTAATATAATGAAGACATCGTATTGAGAAACTCCCAGAATTCACGAAAGGCAAACTGGGTGTTTGGTTGAGTAAATCAGGATTTACTCTGTGCGTCAGAAGAAATCTGCCTCATCCAAGTTCCAGTTCTTAGCATCAAGTCTGGGCATGGTGGAGCGTTACGAAAAAGGCAGATCCGCGATAACCACATGAGGTATTTCTCGACGTCAAATATCGGCATTCAGAATATTGAACCCTACTTTATATATCTCAGCGAGAAGATGATTCCCTACGAATAGCGATTTGTACTCGTTTTTCAGACAGATGAGATGAGTGGAGAAAATGAAATATGTGTGGTTTGCGGCTGAAGGAGTGCGCTGCTAGAAGGTTGACTGCCATGCTTCTACTCATTTAAAATAAGGCTCACGAACTCGACCTTTTCTACTACTAATACGGAAATCTTTATCAGCCATATTAACCATTCTTAAACATTTTATAAAATCGTAAATACTACTAAATTTGCTGTAAGTGATAAAATGACAAGATGTGGAGAATTTAACAATTGATAGAACTATAATAACATTTCTAGAGGAGAACATCTCGAGGCCATCTTCTTTTCTGACGCCTAGGAGGATTACTAGGTAATGAAGGAAAAGCCAGTTTAGAAACAAGTGGGTTTGGGTGGTTGGGAAGTTTATGATGGAAGGATTGATATCTGGTTTTGGCCAAATCGGCAACATATGGAACATTGAGGTCCTGATGGATGACATGCTTTGTGACAACGTAAGGAGTATTAAAGATTTTACGAAGGATTTTGGACTGGCATTCATATTTTTAAAAAATACCACAAATCATTGAACAAATAAAGAGTGATTTATGGAGAGGACATTTTCTGAAGTTAACCCCACCATACGGTCGGCCAGTGTCAGGCGCCATCAGGCATGCTACGTGTCAGACAAAATATTCTTTGTCTAACAACTGACGTGTAGGTATGTAAGTAGTTGGATAGGAAACACTCACAGAATAATTGTCTGATACACACAGTGTCGTACCTGATGTAAAATCACCTTAAGGTGGAGATGTAAGGTTACTATAGTAAGTATTTCAAAAACCATAATAATCCCTAATGTTATTGCAGGTGGCTTGGTAAGCTCAGCATTTTGAAAATAAATGATTACAAAGGAAAATTAGTCAGAAAAAAAATGAGTCCAGTGAACGATTGAGGCAGCTATATAACCGAAGCGAAATTACGTAACCTATATAAACCATTGAAACCGCAATTGGGGCAAAATCGAAAAATAAATGGTAGGGGGTTAACCGAGAATTTTAGGTCTCATCTTTGAAGTTCTGTCGAAGGATGTATGTTGGAAAAGTATCCGGTTTTTTTCGGTATTGAATCTCTGGCTTTGGGATTCATTATTTTTTTTCTTATCTCCTAAATATTTTATTTAAAATATATACAATACTTTTATCTAAAAACCTAAATCTAAATATCTATACAAGGAATTTGATCCTTCCTTTGCCATATTGTATTAAAGGGAACGGGCTAAGTCGTATGAAGAGGGGGAGGGTAACAATATTGTCCAAGCAGCCGCTCATCGGGGGGATATAAGAACGGGGAGGGACCGCTTCACTGAGTTGGTCTTCATTCCTTCTTATATAGGGTTGTTTTATTTTCTAAACATTTACGGTATTTTTTTTTCAATTAAATATGCCTTTGAATAATTGAGTCAAAAGAAAGAAATTTTAAATAGTAGCTTACCTTTCTCCTTGATAGAGCTCGACTGAACTGTTCAATTCTGCCAACTGTTCCTTTAAAAGTTGTAAGTTGGAATTGACGAAGCTCAACTCTAAAGCAACTGTCTCTCTAAGCTTTCGGTTGGTAGTAGCCCTGAAACATTACAATATCATCAACATTATATCAAAAGATAAACTTGTACCATTAGGGACTTGAATGGCAGGTGGGAAGTTGGCGAATACTTTCCACCAACGGAAGGGCCTCGGTTCGAAGACTGATTTTGATTCAATAATTAAATAAATTTTATAAACTTTCTCTCTTATTCCTGCCTCAGTGTGTTTAATTACCATAGAATAGAAAATTAGCCATTAAAAGTTTAAAACTATTTTAAAGTGTATTTTGAGCACAATATTGTATATGCAGTAATATAATTCAATATTAATAAAGAGAGTGGGGTGGCACAGTTGGTAAGGCGCTGTGCTACCAACTTCAAGGATCCAGGTTCGAATCCGGCTATAGCAGATAATTATTCATAGTGTTACTGTAGCCGTGAGTCAACCTTGTGGTTTCGGGGAGCTCTTTGTGGTTCACCCAGCCACATAAAGTGGATATTTTAAATAGGAAAAAATCTCACGGTTGAGCCTGATACCTTGTACAACCACAGATCAAGAAACAACTTCCTTACAAAGTACTGAACCACTGATCCTTCATCGGTTGTAGCCGTACAGATTTTCAATAATATATTAATAGTATGTTACAATAATATTAATATAATATTGCAATAGTATAACAATATCTTAACAACTATTCAATTTCACTTAGAATCTGAATCGCCCATTCACCAGAATATATACGTACATTAAAATCAAAGTCTATTAGAGTGTCAGTCTCATTTTCTAACATATGTTTATCAATACATACACTGATTTTTCTTTATTTTTTTGTACGTCTTTCCATAAGTCAGATATCAGACGAAACAGGGTATTTATTATTTATAAAATTAAAAAAAAAAAATCCATTTAATTTTTATATTGGAATTCTATTCCCTCCTTCATTCGTTGTTCTAATACCCTTCCAACCTTCAAATCCCGTATCTTCAACTACCTTCTGTCCACCCAATTCCCGAACAATAACAATTAAAAGTTGTAACTGGATTTTTAAAATTTTTATGATTACATTTTTTGTTGGTTTAACTTCTGTATTTGATGTTTCTGATTTTTGTTTAAAATAGAAAATATACATATTAACAGTAATTGTACCTTTTTTATAATTTTTAGTTTACGTGTATTTGATTCTTTTTCATTTTCTTATAAGAAGTCAGCCACCTTATGTTTTATGATATGATATATGGTTTTATTTTATTTCTTCTATTTTTGTTTTATATATCGTGTTTGTTTGTTTTTTGACGCCTGTAATATAATTCTAAAGGTTTCAGTCTCAGAACAAACAAACAATATTATTATTATTATTATTATTACAGTTACATCAAATTTCCCACCACACATTATATTTGAGGTAAACTCTACGTTATAAAAAACTTGAGAAGGAGTTTAGGAAGTTTTTCGTTTCATGGTCTATCAAAATATCCTTCAAATTGCTTAATAGAACAACTGCTTCAATCAGAGAAGATTAGGCTGGTCAGTGGTACGAAACGGATTTCAAGGATATCACCTTGTTTTCAATACTACAACTGCGTTTAATGATCAAAATAAAAATATTAATCGTTTTTATATTCTATTCTAAGTTTTAAAACAGCTTTTTTAATATAACTAGAGGGTTTATAAATAAATTTTAAAAAAAGTGACATTTAAAAATTGACTTAAAATTATAATAATACGTAATATAGTTATGGTTTAACAATTATTGCTGAAATTGGTGGAACGTTTTTTGATCTCTTGATATTCGTATAATTATAAAATAAATTTCCTTAATTCATATTATATATATTTTTTTAATGGGGAATTTAATTTTTACACTCGCATTAAAAATTTAATTTTACATATTTATTAGTCGAATAAATAAACTGTTTTTTTTTTAAATTATTTTTTGTGTAAACATAGGCACCATTGAGGAATCAAAATTTACACCAAGAAAGTGTTTTACGTATATAGACACTAATCTAAGTTTTTTTTTATATCAGATCTCAACTTAATTACTATGATTAAAGCTATAGCTCAATTTGAATATGCAATAAGTGCTAGAAATTCAAGGAGTATTAAAACCAGCCTAAAAAAAGGGGATTTTTCATGGTCAATTTTGCGCCCCTTTGTATCTGCGCTCTTGGTGGGGGAAGATCTCGCCACCAATATAGAAATAAGAAGGCTGATATAAAAAAATAAAATAAAATAAATAAAAAATTGGGAATTCATGATTTTAGATAAAAGATAACTTTTCGCTATTTTTGGAATGTCCCCCACTCAGACGGTTTTAAAAAAGGCAAATCCTACTTTTTTGAAAAAAAAATATATAAGTATTAAATTTCGAATTATCTAATTTAAATAGTGTTTTTAGGGACATCTCCCTTTTTAATAAAAAAAGGAACTTGGTTAAAAAAACACAAACCTTAAATTTCTTGCTTCGGAGCAACTTATTTGTTCCTCTTGAGGTTTAATACAACTACTTCGTTGTACGAGACACATTGAATATTTTGATCAGCACATTTCATTGACTTCATTTCTATAAATATGTACGCTGATATTGAGTATGAGTATTAGAGTTGTTAGATCAGGGTTGTCCAACTTACAAAGCCTAAAGAGTCATAATTAAAAACTTGAATGAGGTGGCGGACCGTATAATAATTAAATACTTTAAAGTATCAATAAGTTTAGTGTGTAAGGTAAAGTAATTAATAAAAAATCTTTATTATCGATTTCGTCAGTAAACTGGAGACAGCCTACTGTTAGCTTATTGATGAAACCCAGCATGATATTTTTCCCAAGAAGATTCGAGTTCAAGATGATTGTTCAAGTCAGTTAGAAAAGCTAATTATAATAAAAATTCTGGATCTTCAAACTTCTTCACAAGTTCAGAGGTGTCAGATGGCACATATTTATTATTGAATACAGGAATTTAAGTAAATACCTTACTAATTAACAGGAACCAGAGCTCCAGTGGTCAACTTGAGAACTATAAAGCTCTACATTATTTTAACTAAGTTATAAACCAGGATGATTGGTATGAGTTTGTTAATATTAAACTATAAAATCTACTTAAAAAGGAAGGCGTTTCAAATTGATTTATTTGTCTAATTAACTCTGGCGTGCTGCACATAACGGTATGTCAGGCCGTAAGTTGGACAACCCTGTGCTAGGATGATCAAGTGGCTCAAATTAAAAATGAATCCCACCAAAATAAAATTGTTTATAATAAAGACATAACTAAAATTATTCCTAGGACTTTTGGAATAATCATAAATATTTATGAGGACGACCATGTTGGGTTTTATGTATGTATATATTTTTTTTCTATATTTAAAATGGTTATTTAATTTTTATACATTTAACTTAAATTTACTTTTATATGTGATGGAAAAAAAAGCGAGAAAAATTTGTAGAATTGAAATAATGGAAAACATCTTTAAAGAACGATTAGAAGCTAGAAAAAAAAATTAATATGTTTATGGGAAGAAATGATAAAAAGGAAAAAATAAATCATGTATAATTTTAGTAAATAAATATAAAAGAAATTTTTATGATGCGACA
>NW_027116277.1:45958-48485 GCF_000696795.3 Halyomorpha halys
CGATCCAATGAAGTTGGACAGCACAATTTTTAACAAAGTGTTTTTCTCTCTAGAGAAAAAAAACAATAAACTATTCAACAAGAAGAATCTGGGGCCCCTAGAGACAATAGGGGGGCTGAAGTTGTCCACTTTGCCCCTCAGTTCCTACGTCCCTGATTCCATATAAAAATATGGTGTTAGGAGTTGAGCGAGAGTTGGTTGGGAGTGACTGACTTTCGATAGGGAGGTGCGGTGAAATTGGCCGCATTGCCAGCTTTCATCTTCTCAAGAGCGCCCTTCTTTAGCTCCTTGGAAGTAAGGATTGGTTAAGATAACTCTAATCACTATCTCCTCATCGAGAAATTTTAAATCTTTACTCCCTTTAGATAAGTACAATCAGCAATTTTTTTTTATAGCCTTGTGTTGCAATCATCCGAGAACTATAATTTACGACAGCAAGTTCGGAACTATCCAATCAAATATTTTTTATAATCTCTAGAACCGTCCTAAAACTGTTTATTACATGCCGAAAGTCGTTTTTCTTTTCTAGTCACCGGCGCCTATGAATCAATCTCAAATGTATTACATTCCGTAATTTCCTAAAGCGCCGACATTTGGAGTGATTTCGAACTAGTTGATTTTCGATAATATTAGATCGATCGAGAAATTGACAGGGTTCTGTTTCAGACATGTTCTGTTTGATGGCATTGATCACCTGTTCCAAATTCTTCAGCTTAACTTTCAATTGGAAAGTTGAGAAAGTGGACATAGGCGTGGTTGGAGGAGTGTTATTTTCCCGGTAATTCCTCTCCCTCATAACGTGCGTACTGAAAAAAAAATTCATTACGTTCTAATGAAACCAAGATTAATATACGTTTCCACCTTGGGGAATATTCAAATGGTATTTGGAAATGAAAACATTTTGAAAACTCAGTTTTCAGAAAGGAGGCAGGAGCTGAGAAGGGTTTTACAGGCCGTTATCGTGAGAATATTTTATGACTGTGTCACAATGGAATTGTGGGAGTAGATGCTGTCTGCCATTTCCAAAACTAGGTCTCGGTTTTCCTTATTCATTTGCTTTTCAATAGCTGTTATTAACCCTTAACACATAATGAGAAAATCTGATATTCTCTGTTTAGTATGGCTAATGTATTCAAGATAACCTTAATAAAAATGAAACTGAACATTTAAATATGAGCTCGTTTCACCTCCATCTTACAGTGTATCCTCATAGATTTTACCAAACATTTGTCGATGATTCAACATTGAAAACTATCATAAAAATGTTTATTATTTGCATTAATTTTTATATTATTTCAATAAATAATAAATTCTCTGGCATGATTTCAAATCTATGTATCTTAAAAGTAAAGCATAAATGTTCGTTCCTTGGTCGATTACAAATGTAATTATTTTAAAATAATACACCAATACAATGTATGTTTACGACTTTAATTTCATTTTTTTTTATTTACTTGTATTATTTTGAGAATTTTATGCCTTAAAACTGAGGATTTTTCCTACATATTTATTTAATGTAATTATTTTTAAATCATAATAATAATTACTTATTTATTCTGGGACGAGTCCCTTTAGAACAATACAGAGAAATAGACAGATGTGGGCTGAGGAGCCTCAGAGATACTTAAACAAAAATACAAAGAAATAAAAATAGTCATTATAAGAAATAATTATAAGTCACTTTCTCACTTTAATCACTTATCGCATGATACTATGAATTTATTTTCTTTTTTACATACTTTTAGTTGTAAACAGCAGGACAATTTTGAAAAACCTAAAATTAATTAAAAAAAAACCAATATTGTAAATAAACATAAACAGAGATACTTAAACAAAAATACAAAGAAATATAAATAGTCATTATAAGAAATAATTATAAGTTACTTTCTCACTTTAATATACCAATACAATGTATATTTGCTACTTTAATTTTAATTTTTGTATTTAGTTGGTAATATTTTGAGAATTTTAAACCTGAAAACTGAGGATTTTTCCTATATCTACATTTAATGTAATAAATTATTATAAAATAATGTAACAATACAATGTATGTTTGCTACTTTTATTTAATTGTAATATTTTGAGAATTTTAAACCTGAAAACTGAGGATTTTTCCTATATCTACATTTAATGTAATAAATTATTATAAAATAATGTAACAATACAATGTATGTTTGCTACTTTTATTTAATTGTAATATTTTGAGAATTTTATACCTAAAAGCAGAGGAATTTTTCTATATCTTCATTTAATGTAATTTTTTTTAAAAAATATACCAATACAATGTATGTTTGGTAATTTAATTTTAATTTTTGTATTTAGTAGGTAATATTTTGAGAATTTCATACCAAAAACTGAGGATTTTTCCTATATCTTCATTTAATGTAATTGTTCTAAAATAATATACCAATAGAATGTATGTTTGCTACTTTGATTTTAATTTTTGTATTTAGTTGGCAATATTTTGAGAATTTTATATCTAAAACTGAGGTTTTTTTTTCTATATCTTTATTATGTAATGAAAAAT
>NW_027116277.1:48846-68522 GCF_000696795.3 Halyomorpha halys
TATCCACTCTACTAATTTAAAACCATTTAAAAATCTAAAATGTTTTGAAGCTAAGCTAAATTTCCTATTTATTGTTCTTAATTTTTCCCTCTCTTTACTATTAATTTGGACATATGTCATCTAAATTGAAACTATTTTTTATATATTTCAAACTGAATTTAAGTCCAATTTTTTTCAATCCTTATTCTTTTTATTTTTCATTCGTGCTTTTTTACAAAAATGATTTGTCAGTTGTGGTGAAACGTGATGATGTCCTAGAAATTCACTACATAGCAATAATCACATTAATCCACTCTGGTTGAAGACATAGCAGTGCTTTCATTTGGCAATCCGAAGGAAATAATATTAAATCTGTTCCTTTTTCAAATACTAATAATTAAGTAATTACTTATTATTTGCTGTAAATTATTCTTCACTATAACTGTTCATTATTTTTTTTGTTCAAAATGTTGATGGGCCATAGGTAAAAAGTTCACAAAACTTATTTGCAGAAAGTTTAGTTCTTGTATATTCTGACCCAAACTTTTGTTTGTGGAAATAAAATGTAAAAATTCAAAGCAAAATTATTACAGACTTTGATATATAAATAATAGAATATGACATTAGCAATAAAATAGACTATAGGAATAGTATAATTCTTAAAATACTATAAAATATTATTGTACCATTGTTATACTGTTATTATAATTTTAGAGTATTATATGTTCTATTTAAATTATTACTAATATTTACCTATTTTTATACTTGTTATGGATAAATTAGTATATAAAGTTTGACATAAGGCATATATTCAATATAATAATAATAACATATTCAAGGTTCGAATACATTTCACATGATACTTTGAATTTCCTTTTTTCTTTTTTACATATTTTTAACAGCAGAACAATTCTGAAAAACATATACAATAAAAAAAGCCAATATTGTAAATAAACATAAATTGTAAATTATATGAGGAGAAGATAGTTGGAGGGGTGCGGTCAGAATATAACACAAATAAGTTTAAATAACTTATTTAATGGTGCCAACGTTTCGGCCAGAATTTCTAGCCTTCATCAGGGCTAAGAACAAAGAAGAAGATAACAACCAATGAATACAGGAAAAAAATAACTTTATTAATAAAAAGAAAGTGATGAAAGAAGTGGAAAATAAAGTGTACATATAGGTAATTGAATAAGTAGATAGAAATAACATAATTAATAAATAATAAACTAAAATAGTCATATTCCTTTGCATTTTATAACTTCAAATTTTTATTTTATTTCCTGATTTATGTTATTTTTACTTACTTATTCAATTATCTATATATTTTTATTTTCCACTTCTGTCATCACTTTATATTTATTAACAGGATTAATGTTGTAAGCATATGTTAAATTTGTGAGTTTGTTTGTCTAGCAGCCTGAAGATGGTAAACATTGTCTGTGTAATAAACTAATATATTTAAATAAGGAAGATTGTTTTCATTCACCAATTTCATATTAGTTTCTAGATACTGTTCCAGTAGAAGATCATTAATTTATTAATTTCTTTCTGTACGATTAAATACTTTATGTCATTCTGTTTATATTTTCTTTTTTTATTTTCTGTATTCATAGGTTGTTATCTTGTCCTTTGTTCTTAGCCCTGATAAAGGCTAGAAATTATGGCCGAAACATTGGTACTATTAAATAAGTTATTTCAACTTATTTGTGGTATATTCTGACCGCACCCCCCCCCAACCATTTTCTCATATAATTTATCCGTGGTTAACTATTTTCTTATCATTATAAATTGTAAATGATGAAAAAAACAAACAATTAATACACTTGTTCGGTACGTATTTTAATACATAGTATTTTCAGACTGATAAGAGATTAATTCTGAAAATTAAAATGAATTGGATTTTTTTATTTTAACCCTCTCTCAAGCTAAATACGTCAAATCTAATTGCCTCAGTCGTTTTTATTCTTTCAATTTAAAAAAGAATAACGACATTATGTAAATGTCTTTCAATAAAAGAAAAAATAGCTATAATAGAGAAATAAGATAGACGAGAAATTTAAAGCAGTAAAAACTCAAATTGTAGATATTTTGAAAAACTGAGTAAGCTTATAGTTCTACCGAGAAAGTTTCATCCGGGAAAAGACGGTGAATGTTTCATGATGTAACTGACCGTGAATTTTTTTTTATTATCCTTTCTCTGGTCATTTTTGACAAATGGGAGGGTAATTATCTATATGTAACCGACTCATTCCAACCATGGTGGAAGGGTCAAGTTTTTATAATGTGGAGCCACCACAAAATAATTCAATACTCCCAGGCCGGACTCTTTCGGCTACAAACGGCTTCTAACTGGCCGTACTTGTACTTGAAATGGTTTTAATGGGGACAGTATCTAAAAATTCCCATTTTTTTCATTACTCAAGCTTAAACTCTTCAAATTCACCAATGGGTCGTTAGAACTCTTTAGAACCCGGTACGGCTTGTTCGTCAAGTTTATTTTAGAGATGTTCAATATGCTTATATATTAAAGTTTAAAAATATTATGTGTGTAAATAGAACACGAAATTATAAATAAACTTGGCTCATCCAATTTTTAAAAAAATAATTTTTATACGTCTATGCACATATTAGATTTTTAAAAAGCAAATACTCCTTCTCAGCGGACACCCATCGACAACGGACAATCAGGTGACTATCTGCTGTGAAGAGGTTTCATTGCATCTTACAATTATTTCATAAATAAATAAATTTATTTGTCGCTTCAGATGCAATCAAAGCCAAATGAAGCGCGTACCCCCCAACCAATACTGACCTACAGCAATATTGAAAGAGAATATTGTACGCCAGTGGCGTAGCAAGACGTACTGAGGTCTGGAGTGAAATCTAGGAATTGCCCATTGTTCAGATTAATGAATGGGGACGGAGGTCTGTTTGTTATTGTTTAATGGCATAAAACAAACCTGGTCATCAAGACCATTAACTTCTTGTTTATTTATTTTTTTTATTAGAGTGCTACTTATGGGTAGTTTATCATACCATTATGATCTTACTTCAAATAATATATATATATGTATATATATATTTCGCCAGTTTGATTTTATATTTGTGACAATAAACCTGTTGATTTCAAAAATTGAAATACTCGTTTTGTTGTTTTATTCGTCTCTAATGGTTTTAGAAATATTCGGACTTAATCCTAAGTTATTGAGGTGTGCCGTGAAATATGGACATTTCTCTAATTATCAAATTTTTGTTAAAATACTGACATTTTGGAGGCACTTGTTTTCAGATAAGATAGGAGTGAGTGAGCCTCGTGTGACCTATTCTAAGCTTAGAACAAACCCTAGGGTTTGACGTCCTTTTTAATAATTTCTAATTTACTCCTTGTGATTACATTTCAAAAAGATTGCCATCTATCTTTGACTTTCTTTTCGAGGGGATTGCTTATTTCTGATGGAGTTAAACTTGCTTTACACAGTCCCAGGAACGCGAGTTCTTCTCTTGCATCTCGATCGGCCATTCATTTCCTGCGATTCACACGTGATTTGAAACTTATATAATTGTAACTGATATATATAGATTTTTTTAAATGTTTAAACTAAGTCTAAACTCTAATTATTGTTGTATTGTTGTGCGACAGACAAACAAAAGTGAAGTACTGCTGCTATCGCATTGAGTTTGGCAGTGAATATGTTGCATAGTTTGTTGAGTTTAATGGGGTCGGAGGTTTTACGTTAAACAACATCATATTCAATTCCTTTGTTCGCTTTCCATATGATAAAAATATCTCAAATAACTAACTATATTTTAAAAGTGACAATGTTTCTGGACAAAACACTTATTTTTATTCATCCTGGTAACATTCATATCACAGGAAAAAAAAATTCTGATGATATTAGATGAGAAATGGGTGAGCGGACCTGACAACATCGTCACCAACAGCACCTCCATTAAACGAAAACCAAACTACAATTCAATACTACTAATGAAGTGGATAAATTTGATACTTAAAAGAGTTACTCGTTTATAAATTATTTATACTGAAATGCTGAAAGGAATTGCTGTGTTAAGTGTGTTTTCAATAAGTGTTTTGTCCCCAGGAAAACCTGGGGGCAATTACACAAATAATACTACTGAACAGCAAAAATGAAGTTCAGGTGTATCCATTTTGAATATAATTTTTTTTTTTACTGACAATTTTACTAGTATTTAACCACCAGGAAACGAAACTTATGACAAATGGCGTAAAAGAGGAGTGTGTCTGGAAGAAGAAATGGAAAAAGAACTCGCCTCCCAATAGGGCTGGTCACCCCGGGAAGTGCTGACTCCCGAAAGGGAAGGCCTATGCAGGAAAGGATACAGAAAGATGGAAAGAAAATAGAAGATAGAAGTTAATGTTTTGTCAACTATTATATATATATTTTTTTTTTCTCTCTATCTTCTTTAAATGTTTATATAGTATTTTGTAATGGTTTTAATTTATTGCATAAATAAAAGGCTATTTCATTTCATACTAGTATTTAAAACAATAATAAGTGAGAAATACTCAACCTAGGTAGCATCAAAACAAGATATATCATTAAAAAAAAACATATTAATCAAAATATAATAATATAACAATATCTCCTACCCATTTGAAATGATTTCTTTCAATAAGTCTTGTTATACTATTTGCTCTGTAAGGTTGTCAATGATTCTAAATTGTGTGTTTTCTACAGCTCAAGGTTGCTGTTATCTGTATTCTGTAAGTATCATTCTCTTTGTGCAGTTTAATAGACCATGAAACATAAAGATAAGTTCTAGTTGAGATAACAGAAAAGTGAAATAAATCGACATCGTTAATTCCAATGATCAGGTGAGCTTTTCAACTGCAACAAAAAGAACCACCTATTTTTAACTAAAAAACCCATTAAGTTCTCTTCTGATGATTTTGCAATAACGTTATCACCTTTAGCTATTGTCGTGAAGCCCGAAGCAGACCGCTCTCCCCTCTCTCCTACACAATCTGCAGGAATGTTACAGTTATGTCGTCCGGATTACATAACAGATCTGCACATTCATAACAAAAGATGTTGTAATGAATTATTGAGATGTGAAGGACTCTAATAACGCAAAAATGAAATAACTTAACGCAAGAGGCTAATATCTTGGTTTTGTCAAACTTTCGAAATTCAAGAAATATAATTGCGATAATTTTAAAAACAAAGTATTTCAAAAACGCCTCAAGGCGTATCTATTATTTTTATGAAAACAATAAATAAATTAACTAATTCCGTACTAGCCTATACGTTTGATGGTCTAATAGAAAGTTTGAGGATGTGAACCGTTTAGTAAGAGTAATTTTTACTGAAAACGACACACAGCACCCTCATTTGAAAGGATGTACCATTACTTAATTGTCTGATTTAAGTTTTCAATCTTGAAACAACAGAACATGTGGTTGTTGAGCAATGCCATGGAAGGACATCGAGCCAGGTTGTTGAGAAAAACTGGGATCTCTGCCCTCGCCGAATGGAACTTCCCCTGTTTGATGGAATAGGAGAACAATCCCTTCTTCAGGAAGTTAATCTACGAGCGGAAGGAGATGGTGGGCCCGACACACCCTAAGTTAGTAAGGGCTCGACCACCCAGTATCGGCAAATCACTGGGGTAAGAAGATGAAGGTAGATAAGAGGATGAAGAAGAAGGCTGAAACCTGGAGAGCTGGGCCATACTGGCTTACCGTCGGAGGCACCCGGACCAGAAGGGCTGGATGTACCGGACGGGTGCCGTAGACAAGGTGCAGCCCCACCATCAAGACGCGCAACCGACCGAATCAAATAGGACGTCCCAAAAAAAATTTGTTCTTTATTGACAGCAGTGACATACGCAAGTGCGTTACCCTACCATTGTCACACCACGTATGCCAGAAATGACTAGAAAGGGGGTAAAAAAATATAGTTCAGTTTAGCTTTTGAGGACCAAGGAAGTTACCATCAACACTTATGATGCGTTTACACACGCCAAACAATGGTAGTGTATCATTTCGACTATGAGTGGCAGTAGGTGTTAGGAAGTCCATCTCAGGTTTTCGAAAACAAATCAAAATTTCTAAATTTTATAATTAGTCTATTTTTTTTGTATTGGTAAATAATAATTAAAACAAAAAATTATTTTTAGTCTTATGTTTTATTTTAATTCAAATGTTCATTTTTCGTAACCTTCATTCTCGTGAATCAAAAGTTGTCTAATTTAAAATTCACAGATACTTTATTTCAATGAATTATATACAAAACCGAACATCTTAAAATAATTAATGTCCCCCACTTTGATCATTGTTTGTACGCTTTCTCGAAGAAAATTTAAAATGGATTTTAGTAAAAGTTGAACTGGTTTTACCCCTTCTACCGTTGTAAATATTTACTTACATTCTTCACCTACCAAGTTATCCAATCCTGCCTTCTACTCCATCAGTACATTCCAACAACACTCGTTTGCGGCCTTCAGACACATATGTAACTGCCCATCGAACCACAGCCTATGGCAGATCTTTCCTAATCCGTTCCTGTTCTATACAGAATTCCATTCCTTCTTTCATTCGTTGTTCTTATACACTTCCAACCTTTAACACCGAATCTTTAATCATCTTGTTCACCCAATTTCAGAAAAATAAGAATTATAAGTTTCAAATAAAATTTGATAGAAGGCTGTATGAATTTTAACATAAATATTATTGAATGTTTTTAATACTTATTTAGAATCTATAAATATGCTCATATAATCGTCATTACTTAATTTTTAGTCCTTTTATTTGATTATTATTATAATATACCTTATGATTTATGACTTATGAGCATTTATATTTTTTTTCATTAGATGTTTCTGATTTTCTTTCAACACTTGTAAACATTATATAAACATTAATTGCTCCATCTTTGTTTCTTGTTATTTTTTTTAGTTAATTTTTATTTGATTCTTTTTAAATTTATTTTATTGAAAGTAAGTCACTATGGTTTATGGTATAATAGATAGCCTAATTTCATGTGTTTTTAAATTTTTCTTTTTCCAATTTATTATCGCAATGATATTTTATAGTTCCATTTTTATTGTTAAAATTTTGTTTCCTACTCTAAGGCTCTAATACCTATTTTCCATGCCTATAATATTCTAAAGGAATTATTCCAGGAATAAATAAAAAATATTATTATTATTACATCATTAAAACAGGTTTCAACTCCTTCATAAGGTAGTCATTAAAAATAAAGTGTTTTTAAACTGATTTTTTTTTTTTTGTTAAATTTGTTTTTAGAATTTTATTTAATAAAGTTAATACGAGAGTGTGGTGTATTTAAAAAAAAAATTAAAGGAAAGATTGTGAAATAGATAAAAAATAAGTTGTTTTAATTTTTTTAAATTAGTTATAAAACGTTCCTAAATTCATGTGATAGTGAGTAAATAGAAAAATCGATATTTTGAAGAGTATGAGTCCGGTACAAACATCGATATAATTTTTTTAGCCATCACCATTTACAGACTATACACATTCGAAGGTAAGAATTGTGCCTAGATTCAGTTGTGTGAGAATCATAGGTAGAGAGGGGGGGGAAGAGTACAAGGCACTGTCTGTCTCCTCAATATTTGATGTTTAGCCCCCCTCTCCCCAATATATCATTGTTATTTACTAGAAAATAACCTGTGAAAACGTTAAATCAAGAATAAGGGTAATAATTAAACCTAATTTATCGACAAAGATAGTGTTATTAAGAACGGAAAATTTCCCTACAAGTGAATTAATATAAACTTTCTTTTTTATTGCGTTCCACCGCTTTCCAAACGAAAATTGCAACCGCTGGTGAAAAACGATTCACATAAAATAGTATTATGGTAAAAATATTTTAGTATATTTTCTCTGTCAGAAATAAATGGCTGGACTACTACGTTCTATTACTAAACCCTCCCCCTCTCATGTAATATCTGCTATTATCAGGTTAAACTAACCTTCACCCCCTCTCTGATATCCCCCCCAATATTTCCTAATTTCCGGCCCATATGGTAAGAATGCAGTATGTAGTCAATTCTGCATCTGTATTTTAACAGCCTGAAAGATTGGCCTGTGAGCATTGTAACCATACTAGATCGAAAAAAAAAATAGTGAAATTCACTATATAATTAACCATTCATCATTCTCCATCTCCCAGAGAAACCAGGCTACCCAGAAGATTTCCTAGAAATATGATAAGAATAATCCCCCTTAGTCATCCAAAAAAAAAACAAAAAAAAAAAACCGTGAACCCGGATCTCAAAGTTACCCAGAGCGCGATTTTGAATTTGAAATAACTTCTCAGATTGAAACATTTATTACATGAGATAAAAGTATATAGGTTCTAAGGTGGAACTATTTCCTACAGGAATTTTAAAATTTTCGTTCTTTGATGACTTTTTTTTACAAATAAAAGTTTACAAAAATCGAAGCTTTCAAAAAGTATTATTTTTGTTTTTTTATGCCGTATTGAATTATTTGCTCAAAAATAAAAAAAAAAATAAAAATGTGTGAGGTATCATTTTAGATATCGTAAGATAATCTTTCCACTCATTTTTGTCAATTTACCAACAAGGTTCGTTAATTAATTTCCATCTTCTATATTTATGATTCTTCAATTTTAAGGTCATTGTAATTACTATAAATATAACTCAATTAAGCACAAAATTACTTTATTAATCATTATTCAGAATCATACATGTGGGAGCAGGTAATCACACTATTCTGCAATCGATATATTCCATTGATACCAACTGATACAGCAAATCGATATCCAGTATATCACAGTCATATCACAGCCCCTCTAACGCCAGATTCCTTGCAAATAAATCAAAAATCCGAAAAGCCTTTAGATATGATCTCAAGATTTCGCAAAAAGGACCACTAGATTCACACAGTGGGCAAGTTTCCCACTTACTTAAGCAATTATCCTTCGTACAAATTATTTGCCGATTTTCCTTTGATATGGTAGTACTCCATACATACGTTCTTCTTCTAAAGTCAGTAACACTTAATCACAAATAAATAATCATAAAAATTCACAACCTGCTCCCCATCCATTCAATAAATCATAAAAATATAATTCTCAAACGTATCTTATCGATGCATGAATAACTAAAACTCTCCTCACACCAGTTTGGATTCAGCTGAAATGGCCCTGGTGTATATCTGTATACAGTACAACGTAACGTGACCACTGTTATGTGTTCTTATGATTCTCTGAACCTGATGAAATAATAACGAATATTTATAAACTCTAAATCCATTAACTTGCAAGTGGTAAAAACAGTCTACTATAAATAATACCTTAACAGGTGTAAACGATTAAAAATTTTTGGTAAATATAGCATTAATACAATGAGAAGAAGGTACACAATGTACGAGGGAGAAACACTGAACCAAGGAAAAAGGAGAAACATTACAAATAGAGACAATAAAGGATTACATCAAAAAAAGGTTCATGAAGTTCCACTCCCAGCTAAAGGAGCAGTGAACTACAATTTGGGAAACCCAACCACAACCCGAAGACTGAAGCCCAAGCTGCTGCAGGACATCCTGTTATAAATTCTATATTTATCAGTTCTGTTATTGTCACTCTAAAATTTTATTTTATCTTAAAGTTCTTTTTCTTTTTTTTTTCTCTCTCATCCTTTTTTTTATTTTCATTTTTGATTTTGTTTCCATTAGAAGTCAATTATTTATTTTGTTAAATTCATAAATGTTATTGTTTTTGTTATTAACTTTTCTTTTATCTTTAATTAAGAATTATTACTTTAATAAATTTATTTTGTCTTAATTTTTTGTTTTATGTATAGAATTGTATATAGTTAGGGGTGCCATTTGTATGAGACTATACACCCCCTAATCAATTGTTTAAAAAAAATGTACCTCCTACGTTCACTATTTAAGGCCCATCAGGCCGATCTGGCAATAATAAATAAATAAAAAAAAAAAAAGAAAAACATAAACCAACTGGATACTCATACTTTACCGATGAGTAGGCCTTTTGTTTTTATCGTTAATCATAAGTTACTCGTACCCCCCTTTTTTATTTTAGTTTCTAAACATTTTAAAATTTAAGTTTATTAGCTATCAGTTTTAAATCCATACACTCAGAACAAGGGTTATTTAACGACGCTGTCGGCTTATGATTTTTGTCTTCAAAATATCGTTGTTTAGTTTCATGAGGCTCGTTTAACAACCGTTAATGTAACATAAATTATAGTATACTTAATATGTTAAACGATTTTTTGTCCAATGTTTTTCGCTTCTTCGTGAATATTATACCGTCCCTAAAAACTGGCGCCCAGAGTAATTGGTCAACTGCTCTTTAGAACTATTTTAATACATAAACTATTGACACTTTATCCTAACACGGAAATAACATATTTACCATGACTTATATTATCACTCAGATAGCTAAAAAATATACATATAAAATAAATGATTAACATAAAGTAGGCAGGTGCGGAAATAATTAAGGTTGGTAATACTGGCTAGAATAGACCAATGAAATTATAGCAAAGGGAAGGAATGTCACTGGTGAGGCGTCACAAGAGGCACTTTCTATTGGCGGAAGTCGAGGAGGAGCGGGAAAGTGGAACCGTTCATCACTTCCGGTCTAAAGGATCCGACCCGGTAGAGTTCTGTTTAGAAGAAAAATACTGTGGATGGTAAACTTTTTAACAATAGTGATACGGAAGATACTTAGAATTATTAATTCAAAACAAAGAAAAGGAAAATTACTCAATGAAAATTTTTATATTTAAAAATTTTTTTTTTTTAAATATTCAGCACTTGCGCCTTATTTGTTTACTATGAGTTACTGATAAAGAGATGGTATATTGATGGTGCCGTTAGTGGGAACAGCAAGGACCCATCAAATAGATTTCTCCAAGAAGCTAATCAATATTATATTGTTAACGTAATAACCCCCTATCCCTACATTACTTACAAAGAATGGAAGAAAGAGAAAAAAATAGCGTTCAATATTATATATTAAAAAAAATAATCAAAACCAATATGTAGATTTTTTTTTCATATCTTTATTGGAATTCACAACTATACATTTATATGTACATACATGCAGTCAGTAAATTTGATTTTTGTTTATAATGGAATGATATAGGCGTGCAGAGAAACTACCCATGGTAGCACTCTAATGACGTTTGTACATTAGCAGGTCTCGTGGCCTTCTTTTTAGGCGCCTCGGAGGATTGTCAGGAATAGAAAAGGATACAAGGTTAGAAACTAGTGATTTGGGTTGTTAAAGAGTTTATAGTGGAAGGAATGGTATCTCGTTCTGGACCGGTTACTGAGAAAGTAAGGAGAATTGAGGATTTTACGAAGGATTTTGGATAGTATGGATTGGATACGAGGAATTCGAAGGTTTAGTAGATCCCAAAAGTTCGACTCCGTATGTCCAAATAGTCCTTATTATAGTTGTGCAGATCAGTCTTTTGTAATGAATTGGATGGTTAGACCGTGTCTAGAAAGTGCTGTTTCAAGTCGGACTTCACGTGCAGTTTTCTGTCTTTTCAGTCTTGTGTGAGGATTCCAGGTTAGTCGTTTGTCCAGTTGCAGTTCAAGGTAGCGGATCTGTTCGACAGGGGTAAGATCAACATTATTAAAGGATACTGTAGGGCAGTCGATAGGTTTACAACGAAGGGTAAAAGTGATTTGATGGGATTTATTTTAATTCTTCAATTACGATAATATTCTTAGAGGTGTGTGATATAGGATTGGAGAGTTTGGGATGCAATTAAAGGATGATCATTAATTGCGAGGACACAGAAACCAATATTTAAGTGCAATTAAACAGTTTTTAAGATATTTATTTTAAATTACAAAGGCTACTATTAAAAAAAAAAAGATCGATATGGTGATTACCTTTTCTTATTAATATTGCTGAATTTAACAATAATAAAATGGGTTAAATAATCGAAGAGAATTCTGAACTCTTGTGCAGTTCAGAAACAGCCCATAAAACAGGAAAACTATCTGTAACTATAAACTGATGATAAAGATTTTATATGTTGCTAAATTAACCTTGCCAATTCTACTCTGGTTTATTACAAACCCGTGTCTCCTCTCTTTCATCATTTATAAAGAATTCCGTTTGCATCATTTCCTCTCTATTTCCTCACTATATAATCTGATGGTTCGACGTGTAGTTGTAGACTTCATTTAGGTTTGTTCTACAAATTCATTTCGATTGTCGCAATGAATTACATGAGTTATTTTTTTGGAAAGCAAAGAACCAATGCTTAAAAAATAATTAATTTTATTTATGAGTGCAAGGGCTTATCTTCAGACACGATTTGTACTTCAATCACGGTACGTTATGGTAGTATTTACCAACACTGATGATATTAAAACACTAAAAATTATGATTTAATTTATTATAAATTGTTATAAACAAAATAAAATTGCTTTTTGCGACAGGCTTATGATAGTGTGGACAAAGGAAGATTATTAAAGGCATTGCAGTCAATGGGAATACCTAACAAGTTAATAAGATTAAGAAAGATGACCCTGAAAAAGACTAGTTGTAAGGTGAAAACTCGATTTGGAATCTCAAATAGCTTTAGGGTTAACAGTGGCTTAAGACAAGGAGACCCATTATCACCAGTACTGTTCAACCTCGCCCTAGAAGTAGGAAAATAAGGACAAACCCAGGTGGCACCATTTAAAATAGGCTCACACAACACATGGCTTATGCGGATGATGTAGTCATCACAGAGAGAACCAAAACGAAGAATTCAAGAGAGCAGCACAAGATTTAGGACTTAATATAAATAGTGAAAAGACTAAATATATGAAAACCTCTAGAGAGACCGGGGACAGAAGAGATATTGTGGATGTGGGGGAAAACATGTTTCACAGCTGCAGCACTTCCAAGTACCTGGGAGGAGTTGTGACGGAGAACAATAATTTAGAAGTAGAAATTAAGGGCAGAAACCAGATGTTTCTGTGCCCTGCAAAAAGCTCTGCGATACAAAAGTCTTTCCAGGAAACCAAAGGTTTTGTTAATGTATGGCAGTGAGACGTGGACTCTAACCAAGGAAAATAGAAGAGCTCTATTGGTTTGGGAGAGAAGAGTCCTGAGAAAGATCTTTGGAGCCTTTAAAGAAGAGCACAGGTAGAAGTAATCGGAAGCAATGACGAACTAAAAGAATTTTATGGATAGCCTAATATCCTCTGTGCTATTAAGAAGAGCAGGCTAAGATGGTTGGGACATGTGGAAAGGATGGAGCCCTGCAGACTACCTAAAAGGATGCTAAATGGTGCACCAGGAGGAAATTGGCTGGATGATTTGAGAGGGATGGGAATCGGTGGCAGAGGCCCAGGTCCTACAAGGAGTAGCGCCCAACAGTGAGTGATAAAATTGCTTTATAGTTTTTTTTTTTGTTTTTTTTTTTAATATTTATTTATTGCTATTTACAACTGTACATTATAATACATTTAGTAAATCTGATCTAAGTTAAATTGGAGTGTTACAGGCGTGTAGAGAAACTACCCATTGGTAGCACTCTAATGACATTTTACATTAGCTGGTCTCGTGGCCATCTTCTTTTCAGGCGCCTCGGAGGATTGTCAGGAATGGAAGAGGATGCAAGATTAGAAACTAGGGGGATTGAGTGGCTAGAGAGTTTATAATGGAAGGAGTGATATCTGGTTCGGGCTAGATCGGTTACATAGGGAACTTTATAGTTTTTAAATGTAAAATTACGTGGACCGTCGAAGGTCATCTGGTATAATGGAATTATTAATGACAACAAACTGAGACTAGGGATGATAAACAATTTCTCTTTTTCAATCATTGTTGTTCCTTCTTTTAAAGACATGAAGTATAACCAATAAATATAAGTACGCCATATAAAGCATCAAAACCTCCTTGCAGTCTGTACTCTTTCATGTTTATGTTTACACACTTGTGTATATTTTTTTTTTTGTTGGCTCGACGGATGTTTAAGTCTTTAGCAGCCCCAGCCAGGCCCCCCCTCCTCGCTTTATCTTGGGCTACTCATTTACAATTTGTAGCTTCTAGTTCTACCATATTAGTACCAGCTGTACTATCATTTGTTAATCAGGTTTTTGGAACACTAAGCGGTCTCTTTTCAACCACTACTGGGCTCACTGTTGTATAGAGGTGTACTAAAACCGGACACACACGAATAATTCAAAATGCCATGCGGTTCCACGCCGATCAGATACTGACCGAACAAGAAGCCAACGGAATTGAGCCATAGCTCGGCTTTACTGTAGTTCAAAACCAATGTATTATCTTATGTATTGAGTTTGTTCGTGAAACCCATTTATCTTACTTATTTACTCTGTAAAAGAGAATCATATTTTGGGGGATTTTTTATAATTTATGTATTGACATTTACAACTGCATTAAAATATATACAACTAATAAATTTAAACATAATTTTAGGATTTTGTTGCTCCTACCCCAGTAGAACAGATCCGCTACCTTGTACTACATCTAGAAAACGACCAACCTGGAATCCACACACAAGACTGAAAAGACAAGAAACTGCACATCGATTTCGACCATTACAGCACTTTTTAGACAAACGGTCTAAACTTCCAACACATTACAAAAGACTGATTTACACAACCAATAATAAGGCCTATCTGGACATATGGAGTCTAGCTTTGGGGATCCTCTAAACCTTCGAATTCCTCTCGTATCTAATCCTTAGAATCCAAAATCCTTCGTAAAAGCCTCAATGTTCCTTACTTTGTCACAAATAAAATCATCCTAAAAGACCTTAAGCTTCCATAATGTAACCGATCTAACCCGAACGAGATGTCATTCCTTCCATTATAAACTCTCTAACCACCCAAACCCATTAGTTTCTAGCCTTGCTTCCCCTTCCATTCCTGACAATGCTCCGAGGCGCCAGAAAAGAAGATGGTTCAAGACCTTCAAATGTAAAAACATTATTAGCGTGCTACCAATGGATAGTTTCTCTACACCTCTGCATCATTTCATTATAAACTAACAGAAAATCTACTAAATGTATTATTATGTACAAATGTAAATCTCAATAAAGATGTAAAAAAAAATGTAATATTTGGCAGTGGTGGGAGACTTAAAATTTAATTTTTTAAAAAAAGAAAATTACTATTTCATATAACAAGGCCTCACACCTCTGTATAAAATTTTCATGACACGCGTATAAGTAATACCAACTAAATCCCATTAAAATATATTTTCTTAATCTTTTTTACTTGAGTATTTTGTTAATATTAATTTTTCAATGTTGTGGAAATCACGGAATTTTAGTTTGTTTTGGACCACAAAATACTTGTGGATTTACAATTTTGCTAGAGGGATGCTTCATGGTTGATTTTCAAGCTTATTTTGTTCGCTTTCATTTTTCGAATTCGTGAATTCAGATATGTCAACACTTTTGTAAAATTTTTAATAACTACACATTTTAAAAATGTATTTGAAATTTATTTAGCTGGTATTACTAACACACGAAAAATCACCTGCGTATTCAGCAAATCATTTCAAATACCCCCGCTTCACAATAGCCTCAGTAAATCACCTAACTGGGATTGACCAGCGTATAACAAGCGCGAATATAGCCTTCCACACTCTGGGATACTGGAATCCGGAAAAATCTTTCTAGAAAGACTACATAAGGGTTTACAATGACGTGAAAATTCAGTTCACGGTAAGAGTAAACAACGAATTTTTGAGAAAAAAACTCTAGAAACTTTTGTACATTAGTGTACATTTTTATAATCTGAATAAAAAAGTAACTAAAAATATGATAAGTAAACTAAACCGATTGAATGTTATAAGCTAAATAATATAATATAATATTAAAAAACGTGATATAAAATTTTTTTTTTTCAAAATTTTATTCATTGATAAATATTACAATCTGCCACAACGTTCTTGGGCAATAGGTAATAGTGATAACCGATCACAATTATACTGAAATAAAATAAAATAAGAACAAAAATAAATGAAAACAAAGTATGTGATAAAAAGGTTTAGCATAATTACAATATTTTAAGTGGCGACAGCGCGAAAAATACAATAAAAAATTGAGACAGAGCTATTGTCTACCAAACACCTGAAGGATTTGAAGTACTTTTTTTTTTTGCAGATAAATTCATGTTAATGTTAAAATAAATAGTATTCACTTAAATTTAGCATTTGTAACGATAATAAATGTAACAAGCTGGTAATAGTAATTATGTGTTAATATTATTCAAACTCATATTTGAGCGGTGATTTCATTAACTCATACTCAATATTGACTAACTTTACTCGCTTACCGTACTTAACTTTATAAATAAACCTTAATTAAAAAAAAATCATTTTCACTGATTGGTATCAATTATATTATAATTAGTTCGAGGATTTTTTTTATTATTATTACCTCTTTAATAATAATAAAAAATATATACCGTTGATTTAGATATTTATTGTATTAGATGTTTCAGATTTTCGTTTATACTTGTAAATACGAATATTAGCATACCTTTTCATTTGTTATTTTTGTTTAATTGTATTAGATTTTTTATTATTTTTTTAAAATTTATAATCAGAAGTTAGTCACCTTATGTTTTATGATAAGACATATGGTTTTTGTTTTATTTGTTCTAATTGTATTTTATATTCTGTTAATTATTACTGTTCATTTTTATCGATTCAAATTCTTTATATTTTATGACGTTTTAAAATTTCATTTTTATTTTGGATTTTACTCTAAGGCTCTAAAGCCTAATTTTGACGCCTGTAATATTATTCGAAGGGGATCAATCCCAGAATAATATTATTATAGAAGCAGTTCTATGAGCCTTTAATAGCATGTCATTTTAAAATGCTTTTAAAAAAAAAATTGTACCATTAACTATGTTTTAAAATATCGAAAGTCATTTCAAAACATCAGTGTTACAGATACACCATGATCAAAGGTTCGATGCTTTCCTTTATTTACTAACAAATCGAACAAGAAACTGTTTATAATTAATGTCTGATTGGATTTGATTCATCTAACAGTCTTGTTTTTTAATCATATTGGATGATGATTATTTTTTATTCACAAAAACTTGTTTCTATGGACTATTTAAATAACCAAACCAAATATAATTTGCTTTCAGAATAAAAATCGGTCTGAACTAGTTTTCTTTTAATATATTTTTGATTAACTGACTCTGACTCCAGAGAAGTAGGTCACATTTTGAAGGATGTAGTTTTCATTAAAAAAAATCGTTTTATTTGTTAAGACAGAGCCACTCTAGGAGGCATGACGAACGGCGTCCCTGTGTCGACACCCTCCAGTGCGTTTGCAGGAGTGTACCGACAAAGGCTGGGACAATTATTGTCTGACCTCTCTATGTGTGCTTCGGCCTTCAGTTTTAAACAGGAAAAAAAGGATTTGATATTTTTAATAAACTGTAAGATAAAGAAAAGCTTTTAAAAAATAGAGTGCAGGATGAACCAAAAATAAGTTTATGTTGAAATAATTACATGCCAGTAATATAGTTGGACCACATTCAATAACGTAAATATCATCCTATTTTAGTCGTTAGTAAACTGAAGGAAAATATGATAGATTATAAACATGGATGTTAACGGCTTAGCATGGGTAAGAAAATTTTACCACCACCTTATTTAGGTATTTCACATTACAAGACTAAAGTATACGGCAATTCTAAAGAACTTTTTTTATAAGAATATTGATATCCATAGTATTGTACAGACTACAAATAAAAAAAAAGACATAATATGAAATGGTTCAAATTTTTATAATATTTTTTTCGGTTGGCTTTACAGACCTTGTAAATATTTGGCGCCCGAGCCAGCCTTATCAAAGCTTGACTATCTTGAGCTATTGCTTTCCAGTTTGCTGCACGCAACTCTTTCGCATATTTGTCGATTCTGTCTATCTATCTGGTTTTTTGCCCTTCAACAGAGTCTCTTGCCAACTTCACTAGCATTCATTGTTATGTAGAGGCGTTTTGATGGATTGCTTCGAGCCACATTTCCAGTTCATCTCTTAACTTTGGCCTTGATAGCAGGAGATATTGACTGACCTGTCTCTGACTTCCCGTTTAGATTTCTCAATTCTGCTTTCTAGGGAATCTGTTAGAGTCGAGGTTTCAGTATTCTACACAGGGAGAAGGCTCCGTTATTTTTTGTATATTTATATATTATTATTATTGTTTTGCCGCCCCCTAAAAGTTCCTAAAAGGCTACTGACGTTTTAACAGTTTGTTCTAGAGAAGCAAACTTGGGTGACGTCGAACTCGTCTCTGCAATCTCATCCGATCTAAATTATTTTAATTACAAAAAAAAATTAAACATTAAAGGAAACTTAAATATCGAAAATGAAAGTAGTAGATGAAACAAATTCATAGAAATGGGACCAGAAATCATTTCAATTCAACTTCCGTTTTACTTTTTTTTTTTTTTTTTATCAGAAACTGATTAATTTGATTATATAATGTTTTTATAAAGGTATTCTTAGGCTTAAAGAAGCTATTAATTAATACCCCTGAAATACACAATTTTAAACAAGAGTTGTTAATTCTGAAGGTTGGGATAGTTATTTAAAATACGTAGACATCTAATGTGTACTCGTTGGCAGTTCCTTAAAAATAAGAACTAAGCACAAATGTGTGGCTGCATCTATGCAACCAGGAGATCCCAATACATATACTCCATCCAGTGTGGAATAAAAACGCCGATATTTGATGAACATCGGTTCATATTTGAAAATTGAAGCTGCAACCTAAGTCAGTCTGATGTAACGAATATTCTAGGAAACGGTGCCATTAATTTCTTTTGTCAGTGAAAGTTTATTCCTGTTACTTCTCAGTTGATCAACCGTAAATTGCCCGTTGATATTACCTCTTCTCGCTGTATCTGTCCCGATTTAATATAACTCCAAGCAACAGGCTCTGTGATCCTACGCGGTTAGAAAGAACGAACCATAACACGCTAGATGAAAAAAAATTTAACACATCAAGATTAGGCTGAACAATGAGGCTTGAAAATGGTTTCTGAAACATCCAACGGGTGGTTATAAACTACTTTCACGATGACGGGTAACGGTCAGCCCTAAACGGTTAGGCACTCAAGCCTGATCCTGTATCCAACAACAACCAACCACCTTGGTAGTGGTAAACTAAAATTTTAAATTCTAAACTATTGTCGCGTACCTTTAAAATTTTTAGTTATACAGGGTATCCAATATAAATTGACTTAAATGGTTTTCACAGCCAAACGGATGATGAAATCACTTCACTCAAGTTCAAAACAACTAAGTGCGGAAATCAATTGCACATTTACAATATTGAAACGCCTTATCTAATCAATGAACGAAGATTTTTCTAGGCAATTTTCGTAATTTCAGAAAATAAAAATCATTAACATCTCCACTCCCTAGAAAAATTTCTCTGTTATATAATATCAGATTTCTGTTTTCAATTCGAAAATTATATTAATTTAATAACAAGAATTTTTTTTTTTAATAATTTTTTTATTGATATTTACAACTATATACATATATACACATCAAGTAAATTTGCTGTAAGCAATATTATGACATGATAAAAACAAGTGGAGAATCTACCCATTGATAGAATTCCAAAAACATTTCTAAAGAAGATCTCGAAGCCATCTTCTTTTCAG
>NW_027116277.1:68617-70855 GCF_000696795.3 Halyomorpha halys
TGATTTGTGACAAAGTAAGGAACATTAAGGATTTTACGAAGGATTTTAGACTGTAAGGATTGGATTCGAGAGGAATTAGATGGTTTAGTGGAGATAGCTCAACTCCGTATGTCCAGATAGGTCTTATAATAGTCATGTAGATCAGTCTTTTGTAATGGATTGGAAGTTTGGACCGTTTGTGTAGTAATGTTGTAATAGTCGGAATCGACGAGCAGTTTCCTGTCTTTTCAGTCTTGTATGAGGATTCCATGTCAGTCGTTTGTGATTGAAATATTGAAATATATAATATTAAAAAAAATATATAATAATATCCGACTATTATTTCCCTACTTTAACAGCATAATACAGAACTATTAAACCGTTAATTAAGACAAAACAATTAAATCATTATTAGCAATTAGTGAGTAAAAAAAATGTTTGTATTTCGCCCAAATCTGAGTTTACTGTACGTTCGTCCTATTTATTTTACTTCACGCCGTGACTAAAAAAAAAATTATTTTTTACTAAAGTGTAGGCTTACAAACTTATGATGTTCATTGGCATAAAACGAAAGATGCATTATGTCATCTTAAAACCGCAGAAATAAAAAATTAATGCCGAGTGAATAAAATATAGTCCAAAAAACTAAGAAACAAAATGATGTAATAAATAAAAAAAAATCAGGTAGTTTTCATTTTTTTGACATGAAGTTTATATTTGAAGAGCGGGTGGCTCATTGATAAAGCAATGTGCTACTAACTCCAAGGACCTGGTTTCGTATACAGCTGTTAATGATAATTATTTTCTGTTTCACTGCCGTTAGTCAGCCCTGTGGGTTCGGGAGCCCTCCGGGATCCATCCAGCCACATGAAGTGGGTACCATTAATTGGATAAAAATATGGCGGTCGAGCGTGATTGTGACTAAATCACCTCCTTGCACAACCGTTGGTCTAGTAACAGTACTTCCTTACAGAATACTGGGTTGTAGCAATAAAAATTTAATATATTTTTTCAAAAGTTTATATTTGAATCGACAATAGTATTCAAAATTTACAAACATATATGAGTTTCATTTTATTCCAAAAACACCCTACAATTCTCAATTATGTTTCTGTCCACACTCGATATCTAGTGACTAAAATTAAAAACATTCAAAACTTTTTATACCTAAACGTTTAATATCACCCCAGATAATGTTTTTCCCAAAATAGCAATTTTCCCTCGAAAAACTAGAAATCACCATTGAGTGGTCTTATTTTGCCAAATATCATGGAAACTGCTAGTCATAAGAAGAACATGATAAACTACTTACAGGTAGATTTAAAAAGTGTCATATTGATTGCTTACATGTGTCTCTAGGTATTGTTTGAATACCTATAGACGTCTATAGTGCTTGAGACATCAAAATTCTCTCAAGATGACTCATTGTTGACAAATGTAGCACAATGTTCAAAATTAATTACATGACATCATTATTAGTAGTTGATTATCAATAAAATCGTTGGAAAATGATTGATGTAAGGTATTTTAATTACTCATACATTTGAATCGGAAAACATACATTTGAAGCTATTTGATTAGCGAATAACAATGCGGGACCAGTAAATTTATATAAAGGAAAAATATGGATTTTTTTTTTAACTCTATGGAACATATTGTTTCGTTTAGTTATCTTCTGAATTAAAAAAAAGAAAAAAATAATCGACATATTCATACAAAAATCTCCCTTTTTACTCGAACACTAATAACAAAATTTTTCAATTCAATATTGCTAAGTGCCAATAGCTGCATTTAAACTTTCTCATGACTTTGTTCATTATTTTTTTACTGCATAAATAGCGTATTTCAATGTTTTATATTTTCTGATTTTTTTTTCTTGTGGTATATAGTAAGACATGTAATATATGAATAAATTCAAAATAATATAAATATACATACAAAAATTTAATAAGTATAATAATAGGGGTAATAAGTATAATAATTCATGATGTTGTGTTAAATGTGAAATGTTTTACCATGATTTAAAGGATTGTGAGCAGCCCTATATAAAGTTATGTTAAATGCTGAATGTATAAGAGCTTCTAGTGGATTTTTTGAGCAACTTGTTTTATAACCTTTCCTTCCAAAACTTCATGTTATTGTTTACTTCAAATTTTTGATTAAAGTAATTTATTACAACATGATTAAAGTGGAATTTGTGTGAAAGTTTGGCTATTGAGTGCCTTGTGACAACTGTCATTATATTATTATAATTGTCAT
>NW_027116277.1:71575-75050 GCF_000696795.3 Halyomorpha halys
GTAATTTATTACAACATGATTAAAGTGGAATTTGTGTGAAAGTTTGGCTATTGAGTGCCTTGTGACAACTGTCATTATATTATTATAATTGTCATCCATTGCTTTATTAGATTTAAAACATCCAAAATTAATATTAATACACAATTAAAACACAAACCACGACCAAGTAACCTAACACGACAACAAACAAAGCGGTGACGAACTCAGCTGGTTTGTTGCGTGACGTCATTTTCCCTTTAACAGACATAGTAACACTCTCACACAATGTTATATCTTATTTCGTTTTAACATACTAAAAGAAGGAAATATTTCTCCATTAATATATTTTTATTCATTTAACACGCTTTAACATGTTAAACTAAAGATCACGAATACCCCATCCCTAATTTTTCAAAGCGTCAATCTTAAAAAGTATATGAATAAATAAATGCCTTTGAAGGTTAGGATTTTGAATTATAACTATAAATTTCCAGTTTTCCCACTGTTAAGAAGGCAGCATTAATTATTTGTATTCCCCCCCTCCCGCAAGACCATTTTTATGAATTTATTTTTTATTCATTTCATCATTCGAACATTTCGGGCAATTTGCTCATTATTAAGTTCATTGTATTAAAAACAAAATAATGTGGAATCAATAGTAATCTCAAATAAATAAGTTAAAAGTAATTATTAGTTAATTAAATATAATTTACATCCCATTCATTGCAGATTTGGCCCAAAACAGATAGGCGTCTTTTCATTCCAAACTCCTTACCCATCCTAACCCATTAGTTCTTAATCTCTGATCCTTAACAATTCCTGATAATCCTCCGAGGCGTCTGAAAAGAAAATGGCCACGCGACCTTATAATTTAAATTAATGCTTGAAGTACCACCAACGGGTGGTTCCGTCCGGATATTTTCAAGTGTAAATGAAACATTCCACAGATTTACTAATTTTATTTATTATTTGTATAGTTTTAAATTACATTAAATAAATAAATAAAAAAATCAAATGTTTATATTATATTTTGAATCAAAGTTAGAGATGTCCCATTTTTAAAATAATGTTAAATGTTTTCACCTTATTTATCATATTTGTCTAAAACTAGCAAACGGAACCCTCTTTAATAAATTGGTATGTCGATTTTTCAATCAATTTAAAAAAAATCATTATAAACGAATTTCAAACTGTCCGTTATTCGAATGATGAAATTAAATAAGCAATAAAAATTTGTAATTTCTGCTGGAAAAAATAATACTACAAAAAAAACCTCAAATTACTCGTGAATAATACCTTTACTGTACACGTAAGCACATAGGTATGAACTGGACGTGATGTTCAGATATAACCTACTGTTTCACCGTTTTTACTGGCCACAGTGATCACTACTTATAACGTAATTTTGTAGTTACCTGAGGCTCGTTATAACCTATTTATACTGTCATTATCTAGCATAATAAACTTATATACTTATAGTGATATAGGTCATTTGGAAAATAAATATTTAAAAATAGTAATCTTCCATATAAAGTATTAATATTTAAGTTGTACAATTATATTACACACCTGAATAGATTTTCTGCTCCAGCCCTCAGCCTGAGTTCCTTGTTGATCTCCTGGTTGAGCTTGGACCGCTTGCTCTGTAGCTTACCCCGGCATGTCGCCACCCGTGGATCAGAGCCCTATAAAACACAAAAAAAAGATAAATTAAAATTTAAATCAACACAATTATTTTTGTAAGATGGTTAAAAGGCGGCAGATAGAAACTAGAAGATAGGTAAGTACCAAGAAACTACGATACAACTGACCCTTAAGGGGAAGACGAACCTATCCGTCATTCGGAGATGTTCGTTAAGAAGGAGTAAAGATAAAAAGAACATAAAAATTAAATAATACAATTATGTACAAATCGACCAATTCCTGATAAGACGTAAGTCCGACAAAATCAATAATACAGACAACACATGTTATTCAAAAATCATATGTCATTCTAGTGACATCTCATCTCAACCATCGTTTTGTAGTATACGCGTGTAATGTGATTTCAAGAATTCTTGGGTAATGCCCATAAAAATTAATGTTTTATTTACTCTTACATATTTTGTAATGTTATAAGGATTGCGAGGTATTACAGTTTAAGCGGTGATATGTATTTTAATTTTAATCTAAATTACTTACACAATTTAATAAAATGCGTAATATGCATTTTTATATTAATATATATTTTTGTTAATGCTCCAATACAGTGGTCCTTAACCAGGGTCCCGCGAAATATATATATATATATTGTTTGAAATTTATTTATTGCTATTTACAACTGTACATTATAATACATTTAGTAAATTTGAACTTAGTTATAATGGAGTGATTCAGTTGTGTAGAGAAACTACCCATTGGTAGCACTCTAATTTTACATTAGCAGGTCTCGTGGCCATCTTCTTTTTAGGCGCCTTGGAGAATTGTCAGGAATGGAAGAGGAAGCAAGGTTAGAAACTAGTGGGTTTGATGGTGAGGGAGTTTATAATAGGATTGATATCTGGTTAGGGCTGGATCGTTTATATATGGAACATTAAGGTCTTTATGTATGATATTATTTGTGACAAAGTTAGGAGTATTGAGGATTTTACGAAGGATTTTGGATGGAAAGAATTGGATACGAGAGGAATTCGAAGGTTTAGTGGAACCGCAAAGCTCAACTCCGTATATCCAGATAGGCAATAATATCCAGAAGGCCTTATAATTGTCATGTAAATTCATGTCTGTCTTTTTGTAATGAATTGGAAGTTTAGACCGTTTGTCTAGTGCTGTTATATTCGGAATAGATTACTCTTTCCCAAAATAAATGACCTACAAATTAAATTCCGGAACCGTAAGAATGTACATACATATTCTTTTACTTTTGGCTGTTATAGAGAAGTGAAAAGTACTGATAGGAAATAATATTGGTGTCTGCATCCGAAGAAGAAGAGAGGTCCTTAATAGAGGGGTTCAAATGTATTAATCTTTACCTGACTGACTAGAAAACTCTGTTAAGAGGCATGTCCGTTGAGAGAAGTTTCACTATAAATCAAAAATATCTCAGTCAAATATACAGGAATCTATATTACGTACAGAATTTAGGTCCTATTAAGTATTATGTTGTTAACTAAAAAAAAAAAAAAATGAACAGAAATTGGTTATGCTCCTAAATATCGAAAAAACATTCATTTTGAAATTGCATTATCATAAATATTTGGATTCATACAATAGATGTTGCAATATCACAAGCAAGACAAAATTAAAACAATAATCATGCTCCACTTGCCAATAGTCAAAGACGGTTAACACTATTAACTGTTAACATTAGCAGACCTCGATTTTTAGCAAAATAACCGAACTATCCTAGAGCCAGCTTGATGATTTTGATTCGTGTTGGAACAAACCAGCTGTTAAATGATACAATTCCAACCGTTCGAAATCAATCTTTTTTTATGTGTATACGATTTTGAATTTG
>NW_027116277.1:76522-82600 GCF_000696795.3 Halyomorpha halys
GAAAATCTAAGAGAATATCATTTAAAGTAGAGTTAATTTGCTAAACTGTAAGCCCTTATAGAGCTATTTACGTTCAATAGTTCTCGAGATGAAGCTTTTTGAAAAGCAATATTTCAAAAAAATTTTGTACAGAACGTACTGGAAGATTAGAAGTTAGTGAATTTATTTTGAAAAATCTATATTTTGAAAAACCATTTAACGTACAAATGTCTGTTAGCACTCAAATTAAAGATAGTTTTATGGGCTATGAAGAAGTTTATTGTCGTAGGAGTAGTAGTTTTCATTATATTTACTAAAATAAATTGATTTATAGTTGTTTAAACAAAATTTTCTTTTGCCAAATTTATATTCATATGCGAATATCATAAAAACTACTATCCCTACGAAGATAAGTGTCATAAACTATTTTATAGTAAATTTAACTAGTTTTAATTGGAGTGCTGGCAGAGATATGTACGTCTTATGAATCTAGAAATATATTTTTCAAAAATCAAACATTTTATACGAACAACTTGAAATTAACAGTTTGTGAATTTATTTTGAAAAATCTATATCTCAAAAACCATTTGACGTAAAGATGGCTGTTAGCACTCAAATTAAAGCTAGTTGAATGGGCTATAAAGTAGTTTAATACGTTTATCGTCGTAGAAGGAGTAGTTTTCATGATATTTGCTAAAATAAATTGATTTATAGTTGTTCCGACAAATTTTCATTTGCCAAATTTATACTCATATGCGAATATCATAAAAACTACTACTCCTACAAAGATAAACGTTATAAACTATTTTATAGTAAATTTAACTAGCTTCAATTTGAGTGCTGACAGACATCTGTACGTCCTATGGTGTCTGAAATAAACTTTTTAAAAACTCAAACTTATTGTTCGAACAACTGTAAATCAATTTATTTTAGGAAATATCATGAAAACTAGTAATCCTACGAAGGTACAAATCATAAACTACTGTATAGTACATTAAACTAGCTTTAATTTGAGTGCCATTGACATCTAAACGTCACATAGTTCCTGAGATATAGATTCCTCAAAATAAATTAACTAACTACAAATCCTTCAGTGGATTTTTAAGAACTGTTCTTTTTAAAAAGCTTTATTTTTAATAATTTACTCTCCTTTAAATAATTTTTCTTAGATTTTTTAGTGTTGTTGATAGTTTTTAAGATATAGAGCTCCGAATGAAAAATTAATGTTTCGAAACAGCCGCCATTTTTTATTCCCCCTACATATACTCGGCAGACTCATCAGTTTTGACTAGTAATTATACATAGTTTTCATTAAAGTAATTGTAGCAACCTAATGTAATTAGGCAGCATGGATTAATAATGCATTTCTCTCTCTATTGTATAGATTTCTGTCAAAATTACGCTTTTTGGAGTTTTATTTTTTAACAGCTAATACTCATTTTCTGTTAAAAACAAATTAAATTCTTATCTAGACTAAACGTTATGAATAGTAAAGATCTTAAAAAATAGTTATTGAATTATTTTGTGTCACAATATTGCAGATTTATTCAAGAAAAAACCCAAAATCATGAAAATTAACAAGTATATAAAGATAAAAAGTAATTCCTTTTTTAAACTAGAGTAAATTCACTATTTGAGCCCTAATAGAAAATTTTTCACGTTCGATATTTTCCGAGATACAATTTTCCAATATCAATAATTTTTTTTAAATAACGAAGACAATGATATTTTTGGGAATATCATAAAAACGATTATTTCTTCATTTTTAACTATTTAATGGTGCTATTAAAAATGAATTATACCTTGAGAAAAGTTCGCAGAGACGTCTACAAGGTCGTCTCAATTTGAAGCTCGTCATTTACACCATAAAGTAATTTATAATCAACATCTTCCTAATCTGCCAAAATAAATTCACATTATGTCAATTTCTAGTTGTTTGGACAAAAATATTGGTGTGAGAGACACTGTATATATATCAGTTATGGCAACATTGAAATCTATTTGGCCTAACTTTGAAGATCATTAAATGCACTATAAAGTAGTTTGTAATGATTATTTTCCTAAGTGGTTTTCATATTTACTAAAATAAATTTACAAAATGATTTTTCTCGTTTTTTGAAAAAAAAAAATATGAATTTTGGAAAAACTGCATCTCAGGAATTATTTATCATAAATAATTCTACTTGGAGTAAAATTTAAGTTAGTTAAATGCACGTTTAGGAAGTTTATAACGATATTTAAGCTACTTGTAATATTTTATGAGTTATTGGTAATAAACCTAACCATATGTGGCGGCCATTTTGAAAAATCTGGATAATGGTAAACTTTTTTTTACAATGGTATTTTTCAAACATTTTTTTTTATAAGAATTAATTTACACTAGCTAAATTTTAAGTTTCTTTTTTTTACTGAACTAATATTAATGGGTTTCACAAGCTATAAAATCATTTGACCAACGGGTATCATATTATTTGACCTCTGTCCGCTAATCCTAGAAGCAAGCAGCATATATAATTCATGAACTTCGGCTCTTTTTCCATAATTTAAAAAATATAATTTACTTTAGAATCCGCAAATAATTGACAAATAAAATAAATAATGTACAGACAGTAAATTATAATATTCTGAGTTGTTAATGTTAACAGAAGAAGTGTAACGAGACACTAGGAACATTATGGGATTTTGAACCAAATAAATTGATATCAACCGTTTGAAAATAAATTAATAAACAATTAAAAATAAAAACAAATGTAATTAAATTTTAATTTCATAAATAATAGATCAGAAAATAAAAATTGACAATACTGTTGTCATTTAATGAATCTAAAAGATATTATATAGCATTTCGATATACTTTCCAGTATCCTTTACTATCTGCTTGGATATTTGTATAGAGACATAAACGATTGTAAATCTTCGATTTCGATATGTCCTTCTTTATTTAAAAATAATAAAAAAAAAAGTTTTAAATATTTACGCAGGAATCGTCAAAACTGAAATAATCCATGTAGTTGAAAGCTAACACATGAACAGGTGGCAGCCATTTTCTAAACTATCAAGGCCCACTTGTTGAGAAAACTACATGTACTGTTAGTGCATCCATGCTCCAGTTATGGCAACTAAATCCTGCATTCACCAAGTCCAGATAAAACATTCACGTTTCTGAGCAGATAAAACTGGATTCGTAAGAGGGATTTTCATGAAATTATTTCTGACAAAAAATATATGTACAAAGTGTACCGTAAATTAAGGAAGTGATAGCAGATTTAAGATTGGGGAACATGTTAAAACTGTATTTTGAACACGTATGGAAAACTGATCTCTCAAAATTGGGTTTATAAGCAATATTTTTTTTAATATGTTTATTTATTGTTATTTACAACTGTATACATATATATTGCAGTAAATTATATAATGACATGATACAAACATGTGGAGAATCTACCCATTGATAGAACTCCAAAAACATTTCTAGAGGAGAAGATCTCGAGGTCATCTTCTTTTCAAACATCTAGGAAGATTATTAGGTAGTGAAGGAGAAGCCAGGTTAGAAACGAGTTGGTTTGGGTGGTTGGGAAGTTTATTATGGAAGGATTGGTATCTGGTGCTGGCCAAATCGGCAACATATGGGACATTGAGGTCATGATGGATGATTTGATTTGTGACAAAGTAAGGAGCATTAAGGATTTTGGACTGCAAGGATTGGATTCGGGAGGAATTTGATGGTTTAGTGGAGCCCCAAAGCTCAACTCCGTATGTCCAGATAGGGCTTATAACAGCCATGTAGATCAGTCTTTTGTAATTAAAAAGCAATTTTAAGTACAGTAACCTCAAAGAGTAATGCTTTAGCTCACCTTTGGTGGTTTCGAGGAAGTTCTCATGTTTACTGAACTTTCATAAGTTAACATGTTACGAATTATTGAGGGGAAGTAATTTCCCTACGCTCCCCAAAGATGTAACTGGCTGAAATCGAGCCGAAAAGTTCATTTGTTTTATGGTCCTATTTCGAACTGGGAAACAGTATCTTTAAATTTTGTTTTTTGTTATGTATTGTGAATTCGGTTTGTACAATAGGTAGCGATAACTAAACAACTATCATACTAAAGAAGACAGGTAATGACACGTTTCAGAATAGTGATTATGCACACAGACAATATATATACTTTTTTCCCTTTAAAACTTTTTACAGTTTATTACTACAATATTATATGATACACTTAGTTTTTTAATTACGTTCACTGTTCTTTTTACAGGCAATTACAACTCTCTAATGAGTGAAATTCGAGCAAGAGGGTAAGTTGAACTCTGGTCGCTTTATTCTGTACATTGACGAACACTACGAGTTCAATAAAACTTCAAACATAAAATTAAATACATTATGTTTGTTTCATGGATACATTATAGATAAATATATAGATTATAAAGATTTCTGTAGTATTCTTTTTAAATCTAAAAATTATCTCATCAAAATTCTTGTATTAGTTTGTGAACTAAAAATTGTATTTGTTTATTTTTTCAAAAGGTATTCTCTGAGATGTTTTTTTTTTCCAAAAAGTATTCTCTGAGATGTTTTTTTCAAAATATTTATGTTTTATATATATATTTTAATTTTATGGTAGGTCATAGAACGATTCTACTCCCATATAATAGTAATTTCTTTTAATTAAGCAGTATTTAATTAATTAAGCAAGTGTTTATTGAAGTTTGACACTTTTAAAATTCATTGCCCTTCAACATTTTTCAGATTGCTGTTTTATTGTAATAGGCAATGATTCTATATTCAAATTTTTTGTTCCTGGAAAGTTTTATTTTTTTTATGAATAGTAATTTTTTATTTTATTTTAATAACCGGCTTTAACACTTAATTAACTGCAAAACAAATTATTTTTATAATTTTGTTTATTTAATGTATTTCCCAATCATGAAAATAAATTAATTAATCTTCGAGCTATTATTTTTATTTTTATCTGTATAAATTAAATGTTTTATTATGTTAGTTCGTTTTAAATATATATCAGTATTGATTTTAATTTGTTTTAGTAGGTCAGTTTTTGTTATTGAGTAAGTGGTGAATTTAGTTTCATTAATGTTAACGTTAATTAACGGCCCTAATACGTTATGTGATACCATATTCGGTGTTATCTGTTCATCGTTTATTTGACCGTTAATTTTAGTGTACTGCGGTCATTAGTTCAAATAACTTGTCAGGCATTGTAACACTAAATTCCTGAATTTAAAAAAATTCTTCTAATTTCTTTTGGAATGCTGTATCAAAAGCCTTTGTCAGATCTAAATAGACTGCTAACACTGTTTTTCCGAAATCTAACGAGTCAGAAATTTTATTAATGAGTGCCTCTATGGTGATTACTCATTACTCATACCTCGAAAAACGTCAAATTTGTTCTGACTTATCTAACGTTATTTTTGATGAATATTTCCAATTTGTTCTCTATTAGCGTGTTTATATAGCCTTTTTTATGAGATCTGCAAAGCTGACACAGTTATAATTACTTTCTAAGATATTAATATTTTAGTAAAATGAGGTTCTAGGGGGAGAGGGAAAAACAGAATTTCTATCAAAATCACTTTATAATTGTATGCAAACAAAGTTCAGAAATTATAAATCCTTTTCTAAAGAAGAAAGCTGGAAAATAAGCATTTTTTGTGTCGAAACTTTAGAAAAAGTCATACTTCATTTTATAAAAAATGGTTATGAATTATTTATTGGAACTATTTGGCAAACTTCTAATAAAATCGAAAATACTCTCTCCCCTGAGTGGAACCTCTCACCCCTGACCTTAACCTTCAAGCTAGACGAGGGTAGAGAGAAATTGAAGCGAATTTCTCACTTGTCACATTTTACACGTTACAAGCCACATAATGTTGGAAACGAAAAAAAAAAACAACCTTTCTTCTTAGTTTTGGAGAGAGATTAGACCCAGGAGACATTGATTAATTGCACAAATAATTAATCAATTATAACTGCCAATCAGGAAATCATATCGAGTAATTGTTGATTTTTAAAATTTATTTTGGATACTTCCGATTACCCAGGTATAAGGTTTATAATAGGTTATATCTGTTCACTGATGTTTTGTT
>NW_027116277.1:82650-84807 GCF_000696795.3 Halyomorpha halys
ATTGCCCTTCAACATTTTTCAGATTGCTGTTTTATTGTAATAGGCAATGATTCTATATTCAAATTTTTTGTTCCTGGAAAGTTTTATTTTTTTTATGAATAGTAATTTTTTATTTTATTTTAATAACCGGCTTTAACACTTAATTAACTGCAAAACAAATTATTTTTATAATTTTGTTTATTTAATGTATTTCCCAATCATGAAAATAAATTAATTAATCTTCGAGCTATTATTTTTATTTTTATCTGTATAAATTAAATGTTTTATTATGTTAGTTCGTTTTAAATATATATCAGTATTGATTTTAATTTGTTTTAGTAGGTCAGTTTTTGTTATTGAGTAAGTGGTGAATTTAGTTTCATTAATGTTAACGTTAATTAACGGCCCTAATACGTTATGTGATACCATATTCGGTGTTATCTGTTCATCGTTTATTTGACCGTTAATTTTAGTGTACTGCGGTCATTAGTTCAAATAACTTGTCAGGCATTGTAACACTAAATTCCTGAATTTAAAAAAATTCTTCTAATTTCTTTTGGAATGCTGTATCAAAAGCCTTTGTCAGATCTAAATAGACTGCTAACACTGTTTTTCCGAAATCTAACGAGTCAGAAATTTTATTAATGAGTGCCTCTATGGTGATTACTCATTACTCATACCTCGAAAAACGTCAAATTTGTTCTGACTTATCTAACGTTATTTTTGATGAATATTTCCAATTTGTTCTCTATTAGCGTGTTTATATAGCCTTTTTTATGAGATCTGCAAAGCTGACACAGTTATAATTACTTTCTCAGATATTAATATTTTAGTAAAATGAGGTTCTAGGGGGAGAGGGAAAAACAGAATTTCTATCAAAATCACTTTATAATTGTATGCAAACAAAGTTCAGAAATTATAAATCCTTTTCTAAAGAAGAAAAATAGAAAATAAGCAGATTTTTGTGTCGAAACTTTAGAAAAAGTCATACTTCATTTTATAAAAAATGGTTATGAATTATTTATTGGAACTATTTGGCAAACTTCTAATAAAATCGAAAATACTCTCTCCCCTGAGTGGAACCTCTCACCCCTGACCTTAACCTTCAAGCTAGACGAGGGTAGAGAGAAATTGAAGCGAATTTCTCACTTGTCACATTTTACACGTTACAAGCCACATAATGTTGGAAACGAAAAAAAAAAAACAACCTTTCTTCTTAGTTTTGGAGAGAGATTAGACCCAGGAGACATTGATTAATTGCACAAATAATTAATCAATTATAACTGCCAATCAGGAAATCATATCGAGTAATTGTTGATTTTTAAAATTTATTTTGGATACTTCCGATTACCCAGGTATAAGGTTTATAATAGGTTATATCTGTTCACTGATGTTTTGTTTCCTTTAACAGATACGCAGTTATAACGTAGTATCACGGACCCGATTCTCCTTCCAATGGCTATATTTTTTAAATAATACATCGGTTACTAGCCTAAAACGTTCAATTGAAATTTTATTTTTTCTAGCTAGTTTTTCACCTATTTTTGCAAAGCAGCTATTAAAACGAATTTGTGTAATTTTTAGGATCTTCAATGGAGTTAATTTTATTGATATTTATTAAATCGTTAGAGCATATTGATTTTTTTTCTGTTTCTTTATTATTTCAATCATTAAAATAACTTATAAAATAAAATAAATATTAGACTAACTGACTCAGAGACCACTGTGTAGTACCACAGAGAGCCCACAGGTTGTAAAAACGACAATGCTTATAAACCTAAAAATTTTAATGGTGTTTCTCCTTAGGCTGTAGATGAGCAATATGATTGAGTTTGAAAAAAAGCTTACTCAAAGTAGTAAAACAAAAGTTTCTGAGCTGGCAAAAGTTTACTGAATTGACTCATCTTTTGTTAGTTTTTTTTTTTGTAATTGGTATATTTGTATGTAAATACACAATTGAAAAGTGAAGTGAAATAATACGCTATACATATAAAAAAAAAAAACTACTTGTAAGAATATTTTTTAAATAACATTATTGAAATTTACAACTGTATATTACATAATACATTTAGAAAATATGGTCTTAGTTAAAATGGAGTGTTACGGGCGTGTAGAGCAACTACCCATTGGTAGCACTCTAATGACATTTTACATTAGCTGGTCTTCTGGCCATCTTCT
>NW_027116277.1:85777-87169 GCF_000696795.3 Halyomorpha halys
TTCATAGCTCTTCAGTTATGGACACAATTTTAGGGGTTTTTTCACATTAGTTTTTTATGTATGCTTGCATATATGTAGGGAGTATTTAACAAGTTTAATTTTATTCAAACTAGTAGGCAAGTTTTACATTTATTAATATTATAAATTAAACAATAAAATTGATGATTATTGTAGTATTCGGATGTTTCATACACGGTTTGTGTTTTTTCATTACACGAAAATCCTATTTCTAGTTATTATCCAAATGAACCTTAATTTGGGCACATTCCTGGAAAACTTACATTCAATCACAATTTTTTATATCGCAATACTCCCCCTTACTAAATATTTCATATATAGGTATGTGAAAGTAAAAAGAACAATACGAAATAAAATGCCAGTATAATTGCGGCACTAGAAAACCCATTTCACACGACCTCATTAGTAACTATACCAGTTCATAGCAACCTTCCGTTTAACGGAATGCAACCACTACAACTATAAATGAATAAAGTTATATATTGTTACCGATAAATAAGAACAAAAATTGAAAAATACTTAATTTTCTTTATTTTAAAAAATCTAAAAAGTGAAATCTGTAAAGCTGGAATCCTTCATACCTGGACAAATACTGGGGTCTAGAAATATAGAAAACGTCCTTTTTTGTTGAACGCGCTATGTGAATATTTACAAGGGATGATGTTAAATAAAAATTAGTAAAATGAAATTAATTACTTGATGTAATAAAAAAATTATGTTGATGTGATTACATAAAAATTAGCCACTTATCGCTTTACGTTGGTAATCTATCTCATCTTTGCTGACGATGGCTCATCCTCAGTTTGGGTCTTGACGATGCTAGCGGAAGTCGACAGCTGTGTCGACATTTACCAATATTATTAATAATGTATACTCACCAATAATGCCATTCACAGTCTGAAATAAAGTGTAAAGTACTAATAATCAACTACCAATTATCTTTTTTTTTCGTATCGCATTGTTCACCATTTGTTAGTCAAGGCTTATACAACCTAAACAAATGAACCAATACACGAATTATTTAAACCTTATGCAAGTTGCAATTCATGAGTACCTAAAAATGCATTTAATCTATTTTTGTTAAGTCAATCAAGGATAAAGGATGTATAATCAGTCTAATTAGGCAGCGTAACTATTTTACTGAAAGACTCAATACTGAACTTCGCTTCCTATTCTTGTATTGCTTTTCTATTTATATTCTGAAAATACATCACATATTTTCCAAAATTATTGCTTTAGTTCAAACTAAATTTAAAAAAAATAAACATTTAATAATAAACCGAGAATTATCCCAAACTTCCAGGCAAGATTAAAAAATTAAACTTTTCATATTTTTTTCTATTAATAGATATTAACAATCATTAATATTTTAGT
>NW_027116277.1:87466-89372 GCF_000696795.3 Halyomorpha halys
GGTACAATTTACAGTTATAACTATTGCCTTAATGAAAAGTTCAATAATGTTTGTTCAAAAATTTCTTTAGAATTTTTAAAAACACTATACACCATATTACGGTTAAATAAAAAATCAAGTCTTATAGATATTATAGATAAATATTCTTAATGATGACACACAAAAAATAAAAAAGTTCCTGCTACCTATCGTAGCACTTAAGTAGGACATCGTTCCTCTGTCTACTTCATCTGATTGAAAACATTATGATATGCTTATGTACATGAGAAATCGAGAACATACCGTTTATTATACAAATTATTTCTAACAAACCTTCATTTTTTACCTACAGATAAATGTTTTTGATTTAGAAAACCATCTTACTTCAAAAGAACTGCGAGTTTTAAGACTATTGTTGACTAATTTTTTTTTGGTGCAATATTATTATAAATTACAATAGAATAAGAGATATATAAAAGTGAGTAATTATTTAGAAAACTTCATTGTAAAATACAAACCAATAAATAAAACGTATAAGAGAAAATTTCAGAATCAAATATTTTCAACATGGAATGTCTAACTGAGAATTTCACATTTATTCAGTAATATTAAATTAATAAAAAAATGAGCCCAAAGGATTTCATTTTTGTAGGGATCCAACAACCAATCAGATACGAAAACAGTGGGAAAGAAAAAAAAAGTTTTCTTTCAGAGAACTATCATCTTCCAACACAGAAAGTTGTCTTTTAAACCAACAATTAGAAACTCATTTATTTCTACCAAAGAAAACAAATACTTTTAATAATTTGAGTATTTCTTAAAAATAAATATTTAATTTGGTTTTTATTTGGCCTCTATACTAATGGACAAGAGTTTGTTCTAAACATAATTGTAAAAATCGTATTTTATGATAAACATATTAAATTTTATTGTTAGAGAATCAAGTTGTTGTTTTACACATTTAATTATTTTTGTGGATATACTGATAATGAAATTGATAATAAGGGATATTTATAACAAATTATAAACAGAAATTAGGTGAAAATCAAAGAGAAACAATATTCATTAGTCTTACCTTAGCTTGGGCTCTGTTATGGGCCCTTATAACGGCTGCTTGGGCCATTTCTCCTTATCAATTCACAACGATTGATTACCTCCTCTAACCAGACTGGACTCAATAATATACAACTTAACTGATATGGAGTACGAACAACACACAACAAAAGCCAAACACAGACTGACCTGGCAACTTGTGGAATGCACTCGAACTAAGCCGAATGAAGCCGAACCTAAGCTGTCATCGGCTACCATCGTCCGTAGGCGAACTAAGCCGAAGGGAAAGAAAAAACCGGCCAAAAAGTCTAGTTACGGGGCAACCAAATTTATTTAATATTAGACACCAAAACATTTTATAATTCTTTTATCAACCCCCTCCACAATTTTTTCCCCATCAAATATCGCAATGTAACTGTTAATATTAAATTACATTGTTAAGGCAATGTAAGGTAATATTAACAATAATTGTTAAGGCTGTACTTATTCAATTAAAGCATATATACATATTAAATGAAAAACAATAATAAATTAATAATAAAAATGGATAAATCTAAAATATAATGTATAATAATAATATAATAATTTAAAACATAAGTAAATCAATGTATTAAATAATAGCATTTAGCCGTTTACTCATTTTACTATTATTTAACTCTTTGATTTACTTATTTATATAATTTTATTATTTTATGGTTTAATTGAATACGTACTTAATTATATTTAATTACATTTATTAAAATAATGCAATCTGCCATAATCAAGGGCAATAAATATAAAGGCTGAACGTATTCAATTAAACCACATATACATATTAAATAAAACCAATATTAAATTAATAATAAAAAAATAGATAAATCTTATTTGGAAGTAG
>NW_027116277.1:90048-96257 GCF_000696795.3 Halyomorpha halys
ATATTTTTCTAAAGTAATTTATTTTATTTATAGTATTCCAAACGGCATTCTAAACGAAACTCATATACACTACATTACGATAAATTTCCAAATGAATATCATTGGTATTCATCAACCACTAATCGATCTCTTACGTCAGAGCGATCTCTGATTATATTATATCATAACATTACATAGTTATAATTAGAGACAGGATTTCTGTGCAGCAAAAAACTGAAAACAAAAAACAAAAAACAAAAAAAAATTTTGCCTAGATCAAAAACCTAAAGTCGTACGAAATTGATAGGTATATAGCTGGGACGTGACAGCAACATTTTCGCTAAAATCAACCTACCGAATGTACCACTTTGTAGAATCGATTTTTCACATTTTTGTGATTTTCTCCTAAGTAGCTCTTTTTTTTTTTTTGCTTTCAAAACTTTAATGAAAAATATTATAATCTGCCATGACATTGTTGGGCAATAAGTAATAATAATGACTGATCACATTCATACTAAAATAAAATAACATAAGAATAAAAATAAATAAATAAAAAGGACATAAAAATAAATAAAATCTCTCTCTAAATGTATACAAACAGAAGGATAAAGAAAATAAGCATAATCAAACTATGTATATGAAAAAAAAAAATAATCATCAGTCACATTTACACTCTTATAAACAATATTTACACTATCGACCAGAGGATCCCTGACTCACTCCATCCTCCACGTGTAAGAGGTAGAGCAGAGCTCTATGAGATCCCAGCGCATCCCTCTCACCGCATCACTGGTAATGAGCCAGTGGAGGCTAAAGCCGCACTCAACTTGTGAGTGGAGCATCTGGCCTTTCCACAATAGCTCTAATGATTTTGATTAAACTCGGCGAATCAATGAGCAATTAAGTGGTCTTAATAATTAATCAATGGTCTATCAAATAGGTTTTATCTTCATTGAAATTGCCTAACAGGGCTGGAATACCAAATTTTCAAAATCTCCCTGTACAGTACCTTATATTTTATTAATTTGAAAAAAATATATAAATAGTTCTCATTGTTAGCAATAATACACACTAGATGAATACAAAATATTAAAGAATTTTATGAATAACTAAAGGAGAAAAAAGGAACAATAGATGAATCCGATTCGAACGGGAAATACCGAGAACGCACGATCTTTCACGATCGCATAAAAATTTCGTTATCTTTTGTTAAACTGTTGTATTTTTGGCAGGAACAATATATATATTTGTTATTCCTACCTCAATAAACCTAATATACGAACTTTTATAGCAACAAAATGATTTAGTTCATAGTTTTCTTCTTCTTTGGTTTTTAGTTTTATTTTTTCAATGATGTCAAAGACTTCCAAATTATCATTTATGATACTGCAGAACACCGATTATCCGTCATAGTCGGACTGGAACATCGCCGGTTAAGGGAGAGAGTTAGTTAATCCTGACAGTAAAAGCCAGCAATATTGATTTAGTTCATATATTAGTTAAAAATAAAAATGAAACATATAACTTGATATATAGGTGATGTGTATATTAATATATGATGAATTTATATGTATTAAAGCAGTTTTAAACAAATATTTAGGCACATGATTTAATTTAAGTGTACAAAAGACCTTTATGTTTTTAATATTAATCAAAAGGTCAGTAATTTGGTGTTATTTTTTATCGAATTTAGTGTTTTATGAGCACTTCATTTTTTTTTTTTTTTTTTTTTTTACCATCTGTTTATCCAGAGAGGTAGGTAAGTAGGTAAGCGGTTACCGGTTAAACGGGGTTCTACTCTATAAGAAAAAAATACTTCAGACAGCTTGCCCAACATAGGTTTGTTCGATATTTGGATTGTTACAGCATCAAAGTTATATTTTTTTATAAAAGGATCTGAAATGGAATGGATCAGTAGAAATCTGAGAATTGGAGTGGAAAGAGTCCAAACTTATTCTATTTACTCCGGTTTCATAAGACTTCTATCGTTGTCTAGTGGTTAACCCAATCTATTGATAAAACATCAACAAATATTTAAGGTTGAGGCTAGAATCTTTTGTCATATCGGCTCCTTAGAGGTTAAAGGTTAAATTTGACATATTGATTGATAGAATTGAACAGTGATTTCAACAAATTATTGGAGTAGGGGGCAAAATCAAAAATTTTAAACGTATTTCCCAATACATTCCATGTTATATATATTATGATATATATATAACATATATGATAACATATATATAATATGATATCCATAGGTATTCTATTAAATTTAGCGTTTTTCTAAAACTGACCAGTCCAAATAGCATTTTTATGCAATTTTGAATATGGTAATATTTACAACAATTTTCGTAGTTTAAAATATGTTTTAAATTTTCCTAACTTGGAATGATGTCACTCCCTCCACCGTAACAACGTCCCTGGAATTTGATTTGACCAAGCGGATTCGAAACATGTTGACTGATTTTATCACAGAATTATAACAATAGCATAGCTATTACAATAAGTAGTTTAGAGTAATCAAATCAATTGAGGCGGTAACTCGGGGTCAGTATCTGAATATTTTTCGAAGAGGCAAGCTTAATTTCCAACCATCCACTAAAATTCAACAGTATTTTTGGTTATATTATTCAAAATATTATCATATCATGAAATTAAATCATTTTATTGATTGAATTAAGATTAAAAATAAGGAAAAAATACCTTTTACTTTACCAAAAAATAATTTTTTTCTCGAAATTTGGCGCCCTATAAATTCTGCCTCTTATGGCATTTGCTCTCTTCCCTCTCCTAGTTCCTGGCTAAGCTGTACCTCATACTGTATATTCTAAAATGCTTATTAAATAACAAAAATAAAGACAACCCATAGCAAATGAAATCAGATAAATTCCTGATAAATGTATACCAAAGTGTAAAGGAATAAATAAAGGAACATTCGACAAGAAGACAATGATTGTTGGCGATGTGAAAATAAATGGGAATAGCTTACAATGTTGGATAAGTTCATTTTCTAAATATTTATATTTAATTAGCTTATTATTATTACATTGGCGATATTAATATTATTGTCTAGAACTTCAATACTGATAGCATATTATAGTACAGAAATCTTTAATGTATCAAATTACCGTCATTAAAAGAAACATTTTTTTTTATGTTAATTTCTTTTGTATTGATCTAATAGCTGTTAATTCAACAAACTCACCGGCAAGTGTATCCTGCCCTCTAATACCAAACACACCGATATCATGTTCAAAACTGACTCCTAGCAGAATCCGGAATAGCGGAACCTCGCCTGGGAATTGTCGGTCATTGTTATAATGCTTTAGCACCTCCACTCCAAGGCGAGATCATGGAAATACATTTTTAAGGAAGAATATGTTCCTAGAGTGCTGGGCGATCAGGAACCACACCAAAAAAAAAAGAGAAACTATTTATTTATATGCAGTCAATGGGGGTTACTTTCAACCACATTTTGGACTTTTTTTATATTATAAATTTTTGACCTACTTACAGGAGCCTGAAATGTATACTTCAGCTTCCTAAGGCAATGAATGAGAGGAAATACCTACATTGCGTTGATATTTATTTTTTCAAAAAGTGGTGCTTCAAAAAAAAAATTCAGAAACAAAAATATATGCTATAAATTAGCGGTTTTTTCTTTCATTTAAATTATAAACATAAAAGTAAATTTCAAACTTTTATGACTCCTATTTTGGATAAAAAATTTAGAACAAAAGTCCAAAATTTGATGCAAAATAATTCACTTTTATGTTACATAAATGGATAGTCTCTACTATTTTGGACTTGTCCTTGACCACACCGTTCAAGGACGTTCTTCTTGTGCAAAGTTGGAGGATATGGGTATGTAGGGAGACTTTGCACCATTTTCCTTATAATTCATTATAAACACCTGGAAATCAATAGCTGGTGCAACTTAAAGGGGAAAAACACTGAAAATAAAATATACATTTTCTCTTATAATAAAATATTCATGAAAAAAAGAAATATGAAACAATACCAAAATGAATCGAATTTAAGTATATATATTTTTAAATGATTTGAAATTATATTTAATTGATTTCGAATTACTATTTTATGAAAGGATGTTGAAAATTAAACATAATAAGACAATAAAATAATAATGATAATAAAATCGATGACAGGTTTACTGGAGTATTCCGAATTCATGGTTCAAAGATAGCCACGGTCAAGTTTTCGGAAATTTTGGTTAGAGAAGAGATCAATAATTAAAACTGAAATTTGCTTCTTTATGTCAGATAGATTTTGAACAAATATATATACCTCGGTACCACAATTATTTCAATAAATGATCAACAGACCAGATAGACCAGCGTATAACACGCGCAAACAGAGCCTTCTCTCTGTTAAGAATACTGAAATCCCGAAATATCTCAGAAAATCTGACGCTAAGGTTGCACAACGCCATGATAAAGTCATCTCTGACATACAGCTGCGAGACCTGAGCTTTAACAGGTACTCTAGAAAGAAGAATCTAGAGATTTGAAAATAAAGACATCCGTACAATTACAGGAGGATCTAGGATCAGAGCCTTAACACATAAGGGAGAAGAACATGTGAACTGCTTGCAGAAACTGGTCCGTCAATAACTCATGATGTGAAAGTAAGGAGGTTAAAATGGGCAAGACATAAGACTCAAAGCAATCCACCAGGACGCCTATACGAAATAATGAATGCCACTATACTTGGCAAGAGACCATGTGGGAAGCCAAAAACCAAAAGGATAGACAGAATCAACAAAGAAAGCAAAGAGCAGCATGCAGAAAACTGGAAAGCAGCAGCTCAACAAAGGCAGGCGTGGAGAAGCCCTGAAACAGCATAGTACCTGGTGTTGGTTTGAACTGCCAATCGTGCCAGGTTGAGGAAAACCGGAATATTCGCCCTCGCCGAGTAGGATTTCCCGCTTCTGATACAGAAAAAGAATATCCCTTCTTCAGGGAGTTCATCTACGGGTGGAAGGAGGTCGGCCCGGCGCACTTAACGTTAGGAAGAGCTTGACAACCCGTAATCGTCCATCCAACAATAGGAGAAGATGAAGGGGAAGAAGAATAAGACCGGAATGGCTGGACTAGACAGCGTGCTGGAGGAGGAGGCACCTGAATGGATGCGAACCAGGAAGGCTGGACCAACCGGACGGTACAGGTGGATCAGGTACAGTCCTATCTAAAATGCGCTCACCTGAGATCTGGGCTGCACCACGATACAAATCAAATTGTTCCCTTTTAAATGATACCCCACCAAATAATTGTAAATAAATAAAAAAAATTAAGATTATTGGCAGCAGAGGCATGCGTAACCCTAACGCACTCCCCCACTGCTGCTGAACCCCGTATGGCAGAAATGCCAAGGAGGGGAACAGAGAAAAAATTAAATATGCAAGGAATTCTTAAAACAATAACCTATTATAACAGCCATACTATTGGAAATTAAGATACTTACAGATGAAATAGTATGTACAAAATTCGGATTTGGTCAGACAGTAGTGTCCCTGAATGTGCGTGCATAATTGGATGACCTTACCAAAACTCTTTCTACATCGATCCACGGGGAAACGCCAAGTTTAACCGAAGTTTAAAACTTATGACATATAAAGCACTTAGGTGACAGAACGAAATATTTTAGAGGAATGTGCTTGAAGTCATATAAGTTGCCAGGAAGATATTAGTACAATAGAATGTTCCGTTTTCAATTTTTAAGTAAAAATTAAAATGATTGATGAAAAAACATTTAGACCGAATTAAACCCATATTGTTTTATTATTAAACTATATTATGATAATAAAAACAGTCTTATTATATATATAAATATTTCACATCTGTAATATTTCGGCCCTTGACATAGGCTATTTTCAAATATTTTCTTCTTTACCCCAATCACATTCTAGCATCTATTTTCATATATATTTTAATAACACGTGGAAGAATTTATTAAATTTATTTTTTAATCTTATTTTATTTATTTATTTTTTCCTGAGGGCTAAATTAAATGTATAAATTATTATTGTACATAAGCTTAAAACATATATTATTGTTAAAATTATATAAACTATGGTTATTTTTTTATTCATATTTCATCAAGATATATCTATATTTTAAATCTAAATCGATAAAAACAATTTTAAATTACCTTACGTTTAATCTCTAAAGAAACATTAGTGGATAGTCAATTTTTTCATTTGATCTATTTTAACT
>NW_027116277.1:96779-97548 GCF_000696795.3 Halyomorpha halys
GGCTTACCCTGTGAAATGCGAAATTGGGCCTAGATACTGCTTGCTGTAGAGGAGAAGCCATCCGTTCAGCCCATCACGACACTTCTAGCAGTACTGCCCAGGAAACGCATCCTCTGTCCTTGCCACTCGTATTTCCGGTCTGAAGCGACCCATATATATCCAACTTCCTATTACTTCCTTCACAATGATATTCTACCTGTAGACCTCTCCTTATGCAGCAGTTTTTTCCAATATGGAATGCGTTTGTTCAAATGGGATTTTAAGTCCTCTATTTAAAATTTTTTATTATTTTGATCATTCTAGAACATAAATCTAAATTTTTGTGTCGTTCCAACACGGAGGAAGCATTAATATACAAAGTTCTGTTATCAGGGACGTAGCGTAGGAGGTTAAGGCAAAGGAAACTCTTCTAAGGGCGGTAATATCCCTAGAGATCCAACTGATCGTGAGAAAAACTCTTTAGTTGAAAAAGTCCAAAACTTACAACCGACAATCAGCTGTGTACACACTCATCCTTTACTCCCATTAAGTCTTTTAAGAACTCATTCTTTCTAAAGAAAGTGTTCAAGATCCAATATACACCACTATCAAACTACATTAGGGGTATTCATGATCTTTGGTTTAACATGTTAAAGCGTGTTAAATGGAAAAACTCTTGTTAAATCGAAAAAATTGCCTTCTTTTACCGCGGTAAAACGAAATAACATTTAACATGGCTGTTACTTGGTCTGCTAAATGGAGAATGACGTCACACAATAGACCAGTTGAG
>NW_027116277.1:98666-100626 GCF_000696795.3 Halyomorpha halys
CAAAACTGAAGTAAACAATAACATGAGGCTCTTGAAGGAAGGTTATAAACATAAAGGCTTATAAAACAAGTTGCTGAGAAAATCCGCTAGGGGCTCTTATGCATTTAACGTTTAACATGACTTCAAATAGGGCTGCTCACAATCCTATAGTTATAACATTTAACATGGTAAAACATTTTACATTTAACACATCATGAATACCCCTATTGTTAGGTTTCAGTTTCTGTTGGTAGTGATATTGACTTTATAAATTATACCAACTCTTCTATTTTTTTTTTTTTTAAACATTTCATATAAATAACAAAATCAGCCACACCCAACTGAAATGCGTATTAAGGCCTATTCAATCATGCCATATATACAAAAAAAATGTAAAGAAGATAAATATAAAATAAAGAGTACAATTATAGTGTTAAAATAATATAAGCATATCTCTTATAACCATAAGTAGATAAATAATTCCAAATCCAGCTAGTAAACAAATGAAGTAAAGAAAATTAAAATAAATCATTTCGAACACAATCATACCTTACATACACTGTTTACATGCTGCGCAAGGAACTCTGAACCAAACCCTGCCACCCACATGTGGATGACAACACAGGACTTCGGAGTCCCGGAGTTTTTCTCGCAACCGCATCGCTAGTATTGAGAGCCAGTGAAGACTGGACGAAGGTGCTAGAGCTACGAACGCTTAGATCTTGAGTGGAGGGGCTGGCTATTGCCAAAACTCCGATCGCATATTTACAAAATGTCTCGTCCTGCAGTTTCAACCTTCGAGATGTATTGTAAGAATGGTTGGAGCTGAACAAAGATTGTGCTACAAGATTGAGATGATGAGTATGGTTTTGATGGAGTTTGAAAATTTGGATGGTATGAGATCAAGAACAAAAGGAATGTTGAGGTCATGATGAAAGGTCGTTGGGAATGTTTGTAACGTTCTATGGGATATTGACTATTGTTCGAAGGTTTAGTTACTGATTTTTCGGATCCGACGTGTCCTGAAGGCATAAATGCCCAAAAGTTTTTTTTTTTTTAATTTTTAATGATTTGCATGTAAACCATGTTGAAAATCGAAAAAAAAAAGTAGAAAATCTTTTTAGAATTCAATATTCTGTCATCTTAATTTGAACATCCCGGCCGAAGAGACAAATAAAAATACTGTCAGGATGATGACAACTGAATAGATAAAAAACTGACAATTGTTTACAATTTTTTTTGTTTTCAACACCGTTTGCACGCAAATAATCAAAAAGCATAAAATAATTGTTCACAGCTTTGACCCTTCAAGCCCATAGGACGCATCTGACGTCCATATATAACCATTTTAAAATCTGATTTCCTATGAAAATTCTACATTGAAGTTAATCCATTCCATTAAAAATTTCCAGAGTTGTTTGCTACAAAAAACCGGAATATGTTGTAAAGATGAATTTTCTATTAAAGAAACTCCATGTTCTATAACTATGAACTAGCAAGTTTCATTTCGAAATTCTTAAATATACAAAAACAAAAGGAATGTCAATCAAATTCCGAACACTTATATGAGCGCTTTGTGTGCAAGTCGAGTTGAAATATATTCTAAATTCTAAAAGTTGGAGTAATTTAAATTTTCAGATATGTTATTTTCATTGGCCCTCTTTGAAAAAATCTAGACATTAAACTTTCCCTTTGTGCTTTATCCGTTATCTTACAAAAAAATAATACTAATTCAGTTTATCCTCAGTATCCCTCTTCTTGTTCATTTTAAGAAAATAGTTTTCTTAACCAATTAATTAGAACATTAAATATCCAACAAATTCAATTTTTGGGAAATTTGAAAGAGCACGACAGTGAAAATTTTCAATGATAAACCTCCAGGAGATTTAAATTTCTTATCTAAAATGGAAGCTTTTAGCATAAAATGCACTGGAAACATGCTTGAAAATACAGAACCTGGAAAAAATATAATTTTTTTTTT
>NW_027116277.1:102628-104435 GCF_000696795.3 Halyomorpha halys
GGTAAGCCCAAATGGAAAATTTGGATTTTGTTAGGTCGGCAAGTAAGGTTATAACTTTAACGGCCCTGGGCTCATGAAATATTCTTCTCAGGATTAAATGGAGTTCTTGAGTGCAAACAATATTCTAGCAAAGTCCAATCAGGATTCTCTTGTTTGAATTTTTGTTGACTGGTTTCATTGATGAAAATTTGTAATCGACCGAGGAAAAAAAAACTTCATTATTATACATTTTTATTTAATAGTAGATGGTAGTGGGCCTTACATGGTTAATATAACAGTTACATTTTTTTTTTTTTTATTATTGCTAAACAACCCCTCAAATTTTGTTGTTTTACGTTTAAAAAACGCCATCCACGGTTTTCATCCAAAACTACTGAACCGATTTTATTTGGCATTAAAGTTACGGATCACTCTACAATGATCCTCAAAACTCGTCATTACTGTCCACATGAATGCTTCAAAATGGCGGTCGATTAGATATTTCCTACTACCATACTCCGGCTATTTATGAAGATGGAGAAAAGATCCTTAGTGTTAAAGAATCACTTTTTCAGGATTGTATAAAAAAAAAAAAAAAATAAATAGTGAACATACACTACGTTGGACTTGATTTTGGTTCATCATTTCTAGTGATAAACTTTTGTTATAGACATGGATTGAAATTAATGAAACTTTGAGTAAAATGCGTTTTTCTGTATGGGTTCCTGGGGACAATTTCCACTATGTTTATTGTCATAGTTGTTTTATCACCTAGGAAGTTGCTACAACTAAGTGGAGTATAAGGGAGAAAAATCTAAAAGTTTTCAACACTCTTAATAAGCCACCGCTTATTAACCCGGTATGGGAGTTTGGTAAGTGTAGGTGGCAAAGAGAACAATCTTCTTTATATATCTTTATTTATCAATCTTAAAGCGAGAAACGAAGTCCAACATTTCCAAGCTCAGAGGTCAGAAGTCAAAAGTTCTCTTAATACAGTACGAGTCGTGATCTATTAAGAGAACCATTGAGCCTATACATTATCTTACAGCATTAAATGGAATAAAATTAAAATGTATAATTTCATTATACAAAACTAATGACTATAAATTAAATGACTTGGTTTTTTAGCGTGTTTTCATAAAGAAGAGGCACAAAGACAGGGGAAAAAACATTTATTACAATGGCGACTAGGAAGTCAAAAATATTGGCCTTATCTTCGCCGTTCCCTGCCCCCGATGTTCCATCTCAGCCAGAGGTACCCAATAACTGGCGGACTGTAAGGCCCAACAGAACCCTTCAAGCAGGACCAAAAAAAATAGGATGACCAAAAAAAAAAAAATATTGACAATAAAATTTACTGGTTACATGGGCAATAAAATTAAATAATTCTTGATAATAGATAAAAGTAAAGTCAATAAAAAAAAAACAATGACATTTATGGATTCAACAAAATAAATAATTGACTTGTTATGGAAAAAAAGAAAAAAGTTATTTTAAGAAAAAGATGAAGAGAGAATTAAAATAAAATAAAATTTTAGAGTGGCAATAACAGAACTGATAAATATAGAACTTAGAACTAGATGTCCTGCAGCAGCCTGGGTTCCAGTCTTCTGGTTGAGGTTGGGTTTCCCAGGTTGTAGGTCACAGTGCTCCTTTAACTTTCGGTAACTGGGAGTGGAACTTCATGAACCTTTTTTCGATGTAATCCTCTATTGTCTCCATTTGTAATTGTAATAACACAAAAATTTTGCTATCATGAAGGAAAAATACCACACATTTTCCACAGATAAAAGTAAATAATGGGGCATATAAAAAAAAAAAAAAAAAA
>NW_027116277.1:105595-111388 GCF_000696795.3 Halyomorpha halys
AGAATACTGAATAAAGATTTTAAAAAAACTTATTCCTTCCTGAACAGTATCTATTAAAACAATGAATTTTATCTAAAGCTATATTCAAACTTGATCATTTATTTTCCGCATTAACAGAACCTAAACCTAAAAACAGTAATATCACAATGTGTACAAACTGCCAGAAATATGGTCACAAAAAAAAGGTGTCAGTCAGAATCAACTTTCCTTAAGTGAAAAGGATTTCTCAAAATGCCCGTTAAAATTTAGAGATAGCCTTTTTTGTGTAAATTACGAACTTGCTCATGTGGCTAACTGCAAGGGATGTAAATATCAAACCATACAAAATAAACTAATTTCACTATTCGAATAAACTAAGTACTCCTGAGCCAAGTACTCATACAACTGAGAATAATTCAAACAGACCGGCTGCCAGAATTACTGTAAACTTTTCATACACGGATGCAATAACAAAACAACGGGAATAAAAGCAACCCACAGTTGTAAATAACAACGAAATAAATGGTAAAAATGAATTGTCCTCTATAACTAAAATCATTATCCTATAGCCTATCTACTTAGAATTATGTAACCGCAATACAAACAATAGCTTACTTACAGTTACTAATTCTCTCCTGAATAACCGCGCATAAATACAAATAGAATATTATTCTATGAGTACCGAATTAGTGAAGTTAAAGATTTTAAACTGGAATGCTCATGCCATAGCCTCTCAAAGAATTGAATTCAATATTTTCCTTGAATCAAACTTCATAACAAAGACAAATTTATTCCAAAAGATTGAAATTAAATCATCAGGTTACAATTCTTACGCAATGATACAGATTAATCGACTACCTCCGGCTTTGTACCCTTAACAATTAAGAATCATGTTAGCTTCTATAAAATATAATGAGATTATATCGGTTACACTCATCTCCTTCTACAGTCGTCTCAGTAGTTTATAAGTCTCCATATAATAAGCTGCTTCAAGTTGAAATTTTAAAACTTTTACCACCAGGTTAGTTTTTAGTGACATTAACTACAAAAAAAAATTTACTGGTCATGCCGAAAATCAAATTTTAGAGAAAATACTTATTTACATAAATACCTAAATACCTAATTGATATGTTTCAAGGCACAATATACAAATCCATGCACCAAATGAATCAACTTTCTACAGACCAGGTTAAGGAATCGAAGTAAATATAAAGAAATTTAACGAGTATATCTCACATAGTCAACATGAAGCAACTGTAAGACAATTCCAGTTAACGGTTAAAACATTGCCTAGTTGTTATTCAAAATCAAATCAATCAAAAATAAAATAAAAAAAATTATGCAACGAGACAGTGGATGCGCATTAGAAACCCTGTTTAAAAAAAGAGACATAAACATCTCAAATAGGTAATTAAAAAGGAACTGGACAATTAAGTATACGCTAAATATCAGAATATTTATAGGACCCAACGGAGCAATCTCTATGGAAGGCTACGTGGCACCTATTGGATAAATTGGATGGATGCTGATTTCTTTGAGAAAAAGTTCTCCAATACAGAATACGAAAGAAGTCCACAATTTAGTAAATGACGATGTGGACGACAATTTAAATATCTTCCTCACCGTAGTAAAGCTCCCACCCGAAATCACGACCCCAAAAGAAATTCAAGAACTTATTAAAAGGCTTAGGAAAATTCAGGTCATGATTTGATCCCAGTAAATTAAATAGTTATTAAAAAGTCACCCAGGAAAGCTATCGTTTTCATTTCGTCCATTTTTAATAGTTGTCTGCGTAATGGATGTTTTCCCGACACGTGGGAAAAGCCGGTACTCTTAGCAATTCACAAGCCTGGTAAAAACGCTAAAGAAATCAGCAGCTATAAAACCATAAGTTTATTACCCATTCTTGTAATAATGCCGGAATGAATTACAAAAACGCATCTTCCTTTTTTTTTCGCTCAATGTAACGACATTTCTGAATTTTAAATTAATTTTTCTAAGTAATCATTCCACTTCTCACGAACTGGCAAGACTATCTGAATTTATAGTAAAAATATCTGAAATGAAGAAACATACTCTGGAAATGTTCTTGGACTTACAACAAGCGTTTGATAAGGTTTGGCATCGAGGTCTCCTATACAAATTAAAGAAAGTAGACACTCTGAAATACTTATTCTGAGTTCATTCCTCAATGGCCGAACATTTTCTGTAAATAAATAAATAACACAAATTCTACCATCAAAAAATACATGCCAGCACTCCACAAGGTTCAGTTCACATCATCCAGTCGATGCAGCAATTTTCTCTCAACATGATGACATAAAAAAAAGTAGGTAAGAAATAGCTTTGCAGCTACCTTAATGATCCAGAACAATACTTTACCAAATGTATGATTAGTCTCAACATTGAAAAATGTACTTCACTACTTAAAGATTTTACTCTCAGACGCCTACTAGGCCCACGGAAAATAATCCCCAAAAGTAAAAAAGTGCAATAGAATCCTGCCAGTGAAGTAGTAAGGTAACTAGGAATTCACTTTGATCGTTGTCTTACGTGGAATCACCATATAAACATTACATTAACCCAAACCTACACAAGATTAACAATACTATATCCTATGGTAAATAAAAAACCTATACTAAAACCAGAAACAACGCCGCAGAAACCTGGACACTTAATCTAGGACTCAATTCCAAACTACAAGCGGCAGAGATGGATTTCTGGAGGAGACGCCTGAGGATTACCCGCCTGGATAGAATCAGAAATGAGGATATTATAAGCAGGCTAGGGGTGACCGAAGGAGTTCCCGAGAGGATAGGAAAGAGCAAACTGAAATGGTATGGGCACTGTCAGCGGATGCCAGAACGTAGGTGGCCGAAGAGACTTTGGAAATGGGAACAACCAGGAAGACGAAGGAGAGGAAGACCCCGAACCCGGTGGAAGGACTGCGTGGAGGAGGACATGGCCGGTAGGGGAGTTGAGGAGGAAGATTGGTAGGATAGAGAGAAGTGGAGGGATGCTCTGACTTAGACAGGCAACCCAATGAGGGAAAAAACCTGCAAAAGTAAAAAGTAAGTAAAGAAAACACTAAGAAAATAACCCATAATCCAAAGGGACCGAATCCTAATGCATATCTCCTTAATCCTATTGGTGTGAGGTTAGTTAAATTTCAACTATTGAAATTTGGTGTTGTCGAGATCGGGAGTCTTCCAGAGCAGAATGAAGTTCAAGATTTTTCTGGAAATACAAAAATATAATTTATGTTTACACAGACAGATGCAAGAAGCTTTCTATATGTCGAAATACAAAGATGCAGGTTGAGAAAATATTATGTTGGAATGTCCGGATTTTGTAAACAACACACGCGTTTTTATACAAATTTTTATTACATTTAAAATTAGAACACAACATTATAACATTAGCATACAACAATAGAACCGCACACGGCATATAACCCTACACAGAACCTTCCTTTCCCCCTACTCATAACAATATTGGCGGGAAAAACAGATAAAGATACAATAAAAAGGAACTTGAAAGTATATAGCGTATAATGAAAGACATCCAATAACCATACTAAGTTTCATTATTATGAGTGGTATCGTCTTAAATTAATTCATAAGTGAAACCCAATATCATCAATTATTTATTTGTCAATTTCGATTAATTACTTATTATTTTCTATTTATTAAATACCTCAACTAATTATTGTGTTAACTGAAAATCTGGTTAAATGAAAAGTCTGTGTGGAGAGTAGAAGGGACTCTTTCCTTGCACAGACGCAGCAGGTTGCGGACATTTTTAACTTCACTGGTTTTTCAAAGTTCTGTAGAAATTTTGGTTATAGAATTCCTTGGGATTTTACCACCCCTAGTAAAGTACCCTTGTTCTCTCACCTCTCGCTAAACCACTGGTTTTTTATCCCTATGTTTCTTTTATGTCCTATGATCCGGTTTTGGAGTTTTTAATTATGCATTATTTGGTCGAGAGAGACAATTCCAACATTTTACTAATGTATCGTTAATTAATTACTTGTTCAAAAAGTTAGATAGTTTCATCTTCAATGGCAGAACATAATTCTGTTGATTTACGTCCCATTTTGTGAATTTTTTTTAAATATCGAACATTTAGCTTACTTTGTGTTTGTTTTTGATTAATAGATTATGAACTTATAACAAACTAACAATTTATTATTACAATAGTTACTATGTGAATATTTTTTTAACATTAAATTTACAAATTTAGCTGTAGAGTTTTTAAAATTCTTCATGTTTAAAAATAAATGCTAAATATTGCTTTTTATGATATCAATCAGTTTCTTTACGTACAAAAAATTATTAAATATATTTTTTCACGAAAAACTAAGTGTAAGAATAATTTTTTTACCACTATATATAATCTTTTATAAATACCGTCAATTTCGTAAAACTTACCGATTTATTTAAGAAACCCTATATCAAATAATAATATTTTCATATTGTTGCTAAAGTTATTGGTTAATTCATAAGTAATATGTGTAATATTTTGAGTTGAACGACGACTGTTTTCTTTTTTTAAATGTCCTATTGATAACCTGTTACACTGTATGAGAAGGTAATGTTCGGGTGTCAAAGAAAACATGTATAGTTTTGTTTTTGTTGTGTAGGTGTGCTATAAATAAGCAATTATATTTTTTCAATATCAATATCGACAAAATGACAACTAGAAGTCTTACAGATATTTTCATTCTTATGAGGAACAATGCTTCTCAGAATAGGAACATGTATGCTGATCAGGTTTGTATTTCTTGGCTAATATTATTTTATTAGAATTCCATTTATTCATGTTGTTTTATTCTACTCTTGTTATGATTATGTTAGATTGTAGGTTTGACCTGATCATCATATTTAATATAAGATAATTTGTTTTGGTTGTGCCATCATTCGTTATAATGAAAATGATTAGTCGATCTGTACATTTTATTACTTTTGAACTAGAGTTAAATTAATATGTTTATATTACATTATCTGTTTAAGCATTTATTAAGCTTATTAAACTTTTTTGGTTTGTCTTGATTTTATTAAATTATTGTTTTAAATTTTATTTAGTTCATTTTCGTAGTATTGATAATTCTAATGTTGAAAGTTGTTCAATCCAACTGACTGTTGTGTTGAACATATGCTTTAAGAAGGGTGTTGACTCTAAAATGATTCTTATCAAGAACTTCCCTCTAATTTAAATTAATCAAAGTTTCTTGACATATTATGTTGAAATTTAAGCTTGATGTTATATTAAACTAATATTATTTAACAGTTATTAATTTGCAACATCCTTGTTATACCCTTTAAAAACCAAGCAGCTTTTGTGAATATTGAAAAACAAATTTATATCAATCGGTGACTTAGTGCACTTTCATGGGGGTGAAATATACTTTTATTTATTCAGGATTCTATATTTTATTTATTCAGGATATACTTTTTTCACTATTACATGCAAGCCAATCGTTATTATCACTACTGGGTTTCAGGTAATATTGTCTTAGTGGGTCTAGTTCCACCCATCTTCCCACCTGGTTTTCATTCTTACTTTAATGACTGTTATAACTCTAGCACCAGTTAGGGCATTAACTGGTACTTTACTTGAATAGTGGTATATTGAACTAACATATTTTTTAATTTTATATTTAATGTATTCTATATCTTGTACTCCAGACTGGAGTTACTTTGTGACAGCCCTCTCTGTGTTTGTCATATGCTCTCTTGAGTCTTTAGGTCTTGTTAATGTTCTCTTCTGTTCAGGAAGGCAGATCATGGGGGAGATGTCCGTCAATAAGTC
>NW_027116277.1:113316-113523 GCF_000696795.3 Halyomorpha halys
CCCAAAATTCAAAAATGTCATTGTAAATTAATCACCCTGGGTGCCCCTTGTGTGGTATAGGGGGAGGTAGAGATAAGTTTGACACGGTGGGGATTTAGTAGAGAGAACTTGCCGGTACATATCGTAGGGAGTATGCCGAGGGAATATAAAGAGATTGTGGGGTGTGACCTGCTAGGAAAGGTGGGTGTTTGGGTTAAGAATATCAAG
>NW_027116277.1:116220-117838 GCF_000696795.3 Halyomorpha halys
GAAGTTATTATAAACAATGAAACTTGGTTAGCTTGCTTTTTGGATAAACAAAACAATGAATATTAAAATGATACATAAAATAAAACATATTAAAACCATTTATACATCAAAATATACTATTTACTAAAAAAGAGCATATTACAATATATATGTGATAGTCTATTCTCCTATTTATCTGTTTATATCCAACTTTCATCCTCCTTTTAGGAGTACAGATATATATACTGACCTAAAAATGTGGCACTTCACTCTTCTATTTGTTTCTCTCTTTCCAACCACAGTATTGCAGATCTGTTGGTAGACTGAGTTCGCCTTGCTTATCAGATCTCTGAGTCTACTTTCCTTGACTGTCCAATGACTATTCCAAGGTAGGAGAAATCTGTACTACCTCTTTTTCTTCTTTGTTACTGTTTAGTTTAAAATCTTATTGTAGTACTCTTCCTAGTTGTAAGATCTTGGTTTTGTTTGAGCTGATGAACATACTGTTTTCTAAGAAGCTCTCTGTCCCATTCTATTATGGCCTGGTGCAACTTCTTTACAGAGTCCGCAATGAGAACTATGTGTCCTCATGAAAAAAGAGCTGGATCACTGCTGGAACCAGAATTCTTCTCCCTAAGAATGTCCTTTCAGTTAGACTTTTACAAATTGCTGCTGTTTCGTCCATGAATTGTATGAATAGCAAGGGGCTTGGACTGTCGCCTTGTTTGATCTCCCCTACCTATGTTAAAATAATTAAACTCCTGTCCATTTAATCTAACAATCCCCTGAGGCTCTTGGTATATCGACTTAATGGTTTTCATAAGGTTCCTCGAGATGTTCTTAACTCTTAGTACTTCCCATATTTTGTTCCTCAGGACATAGTCAAATGCTGTTTAAAGCTCATGGAAGGAGATTTACATATTTTTATCTCTATCCCCGAATTAATGCAATATATTTCAGTGGTTGTCCTGATTGAAGACTAGCTTGCTCCTCTCTTATAAGCAGTTCTACCAGAGGCCTCAGCTATTTTCATGGATGAACACCTTCAGTTTGTACACTATCCTTTTTTAGTCAATAATCCTCTGCAAACTAAATACAATGTATTATAACTATTTTTTCCCCGTTTTTAACAATGTTATTCCATTTGACAATCTTATTTCATTTATTTGGCAATTTTATTCTTCCTATTTCACTCTTTTATACATCTCCTCTCCAATCTGGAACCACGTTTGATCAATTAAACAAATTAAAAGAATTTATCATCATATTGCAATATAAAAACAAATCAAAGACATAATAGTCACAGCAGTAAATCGGTTAAAAAAAAAATAGATTTAAAAAAACTAATATATAGATTTAAAAAACAAAAAGTTAGTTAAAAGAAACAATTAAATGAATAAATAAGTTAAAACACAAATAAACAGGTTAAGAAGCTATGAATAAAAATAATATATATATATAATGATAATAAATCTAATTAATAAAGAAATTGTGTAAAAATTGTAAATAATTATTAACATTACTCTACATTACTAGTTATAATTCTATTATGATGAACGATTCTATGAACTATTTATGATACAATACAACATTAATAATTTCTGTTTATTATAATCACACATAGAAATATGTAAAAAAC
>NW_027116277.1:118157-123095 GCF_000696795.3 Halyomorpha halys
TATTCATAAAGTATAAACATTTGTGTTTACATGGATAAAAGTTGTATTGAACGGAATTAATTAGCAAACACTCTAGAATCAAAATAAACAACGAAAAACGACAGGACTTTTTGAATGCCCTGCTATATGCTGTATTTTTTTATAAAATGATTTTTGACATTTTTTCCATTTATCATGAACAATATTTTTGAATTTTCCCCAAAATTCAGGTTCAAATCATTGTTAAACACCCATGTGTTAATGCTATCAATATCTTCTTGTATCTTTTGGATGGCCTTAAGCATCTCGGAGGGATGGAAAGATAGATAGATTTGGAGATTGTCTGCATATAAGTGGTATCGTGCGTGGTGAATCCTGAAACCTGAGAAACACCTCGGGTCAGAAGAAGGGAAGAGGAAAGCGGTTTATTCGGAATGATGACTGTTTGGGAACGATGGGACAGGAATGAGAGGAACCACTTTAGAACAGTTTTTGACATGGAAATGTTTTGAAGTTTATTGAGAAGAATCTTATGGTTAACTATGTCGAATGCTTTAAAAACATCAAAAAGAAATAAAATTGGTGGTATATAATTAATATTCTTCATGAACATTAACTGAACAATAGGAAGGAGGGGTTTACTTGAATAGAGGATAGAATGGCATAAACGGCAGTAATGATAGATTACTTAATGATTAATTACCTTACCGTATGAATGAGGGAGAAGATCTTAAGAAGAGAGATACGTATCCTATTTCTGTGAAAACTTGATTGTAGAAAGATTCTAGCTAAACTTGATTTTTGCTCTATATGTTGAGTTATCTTCTTATGACTTATTAATAGACATTTTTATTAGATAGTTGTCAAAGTAATCATTTCTTTGTATAATTATAAAAATTATGATTTCTTTCCTATCATGACTGGGTGATAATTTTTATGAATAAATTCTAAATTAGTAATGGTTTGTATAAAATATATTTTTATAATAATGTAGTTATCTAAACAAAATAATATAAACATTACTGTATTTTATGAACATGTATTTAAAATTTATTATTGTTTTTTTTTAGATCTTTTAATTATATATTTGATTTTAGGTTTTGAGCGATAGGTTAGCTCTTGTTCCTATGGAAGATGACATTGAGCTTGGTAAAGTACCTCCAAGTTGGGCATCTATGGTGGAAGAGTCTCAGTTTACCTTGGTAATATTTTTAATATATTGTATTAAATTTATTTATTGGTGTAAAAATGGCTCTTGAATTATTTTGTGTAAGTAATTACAGTATTTACACCGGGGGTGACGGTAGCAGCATGGTAACGCGCCTGTCTGTCAACCCATAGATTGTGAGTTCGAGTCTCTAGCCCTATCCGGGATTTTTTCAAGCTTATAACTATACAATACTCACTCACAACCTCCCATGGGCATTTGTAAGGCCCTTCAGCCAATGGGTGGCACTCACAAAACTAGGCGTGGGAGTGACGGACCAACTCTATGAAAACCACGTCAAAAAACGCGCGATGTATTTCTTAAGTACATTGTGTGAGGCCTTGGACCTCTACGGTCTGTCGCACCAATAAACAAACAACAAATTACAGTTTTAGTACTTTAAAGATTTACAATTAGGTATTATAATAAGTATTAAGTGTACAAATAAGTTTCACTGTTTTCTATCTAAAGTCTGGAATTTATTATGAAAGAACAGTACAGTATATTTTAGCTGATGATTTTTCTCATGAGCTATATTATAGCTGATGATTTTTCTCATGAGCTATATTATAGCTGATGATTTTTCTCAAGAGGATTTAACCATCAACTATTCACTAGACAGTGCCAGTTGGAAGTCACACACTCAAAAGTTTGAATTTTGATATGTATAAATTAGTTTATAAATATAAGAAAGTGTTTTCTTGTAAAGGTAATATGTTCTACATTTATATTTCGAGCATTTCCTGTAATAATAAAAAGTAACAAATTTGTAGTTTTTTGAATAGGATAAAGCCTGGAACATGAATTTTTGTTTGTTTCATTCTTGTCTATATTCCTAAGTTAATATGATTAAATGATTTTCTTGCGATATTTTTCTATCCAATAAAAAATATTTGTAGTCAGATATTAATTCCCTTTTTTCTTTGTAAAAAAAAAAGAAAGAAAAACCTATTAATATTTAAGTTTATATATGCAGAAAAACAATATAACATAAAAATAACACCACAATATCTTTATATTATTTTTTATTTTTAAATACAAAAATCATGTTTTATATCTACATACTTTTAATCAAACCTTCTTTTAATTTGAATTTTTTCCTTCCCACTTCTATATTACTTGAACACTTATTATTTTTAACTCTTAGTAATTTGAACTTTTTCTCTAGTCCCTTGAGTTTCAAATTATTTAGAGTTTACTATATTTTTTGTTTGACTGGTTATCTGAGACCAGATATTTTTGAATTTCCTTGATGAGTTTTTCTAATTCAATCTTAATCTTCATCCTGATGCTGTTGAAATTCAAACCATATTAATTGGGCACTGTATCGGCGAGGTGTGAGCCTAGTGCAGTTATGTTGAGGCAGTTCCAAATTTGAACTAGGCTATTCCTATTCCGTGTGATGGCCAACATGGGCATATGTGTGGTGGTGCTTGCTCGATATGGTCATGTGTGACCTGACCTTTAAGAGTTACAGGATTAGTACATATTAATTAAATTTATATAAATGTTTTTATTTGTAATTTCAATGTGTAACTAATGTGTAGTGATTTACAATGGTTAATTAGTAACATTACTTTTCTAATATTGGAAGATAAGGCTGCATACGTACTAAGTACATACTTCAATTATAATATGTCTTTTGTTTCTCATACCATTTTTAACAATGTTAAATTCCTTACAACTAGTTATGTATATCTAAATAAGTGTGTCAAAAGTGTAAATCAAAAAATTAGTCCTGACCTTTATAACAAATTTTCAGCTCTCCAAATATCTATGTAACGATTCACTCAATATATCTTTTAAAGAACCCTCAAGTTATGTTGTATTATACTAAGGTTCCACTGCTTAACTTTTTATTTTACTTCTTTAGTTTCATTATTTTTGTTTATGTATTTTTCTTTTTATATTTTGCATTGTTTACTTCATCATATTTCTAATGATGTTAATTTTAATTTTTCACTATTCACATATATGTACTAGTTTGACTTTTCATAATTCTTTTTTTTTTCATATTTATTTATTTATCTTTTTTTACTGTTTTTAACTTCTTAAATTACTTCTTCTTCTTCTTCTTATATTATTAGTTATCTTCATATATTTCTATCTTTATATTTTCTTTTTACACTGTTCTTAATTTTTTTTTCAAAATATTGTTATTAAAAAAAATAAATAAATAAGTTTTACTTATTAGTGTTCTCTCCTTAACATATTTTCATTATATTAATCTGTGATCAACTATCCATACCATTAAAATAATTTTACATATTTTTCATTCCTGACCACACTCTTCAACCATCTCTTAAGATAAGTACATTACTTGCTTTTTGTTTAATATGTAATACCATGTGGTAATGTTTTATTTATTTAATTGACAGATGAGACTGAAGTCAAAGCTTGCCACCTTGAAAGATCTTTATGCTAATCTTATATCTCGGCCTGCTTTTGATGATAATGACAGAGATGAGCAGGAAATTAAGTCATTAACAGAAGACATCATGCGAGTACGTTCAATGTATGATATTCATATTGCTTTGTTTCTTAGTTTTTTTTTGTTTTGTTTATTTTTTTTGTTTAATAAAAACAAAATTTTCTATTTGTTCACAGTGAATCAGGTCCAAGTATAAATATTTTAATGGTTGATACTACTTCTAAAGGGCAACCATCCAATTCATACTTTGATTTGGTTAAAAATTCTATGAAATATTTAAAATTCTGTGGCATAATTTAGTATTTATTTTTAAGAAGTTAATTCTACCCATTAAATCTAAATTTAGCAGTTGAAATTATAGTATTAGACTAAATTCAATGATAGGGCTGGTAAGAACAGTTTTAGAGTAATATTATAACTTGTTTGTTATTAATAATATTGAAATCACTGTATTTCATAAATTTAGACAATTTGCAATTGATTTTTTACAACTAACTGTGAGTTTTTTAATAAAAAAATGTATATTATTTGTGAAGCTTTAAATACTTAAAAGTAATCTAATAACCTTAATTCATATTGATAAATAACTCTTTTAATATTTAAAATTGGACTTCCTCTCTTTTTCCCAATCCAATTTCTTACTTATTTCTATGAAACTGTTTAATTTGGAATCAAACAATGGATTGGTTCAATTTCTAATTGATTGGATGGTAATAATAATAATTAAAGGAGAAGGCTTAGTTAATTGAGGAGTTCAATGCCGGTGTAAAAGCTTTTGTTGATTTGGAAGCATCAACTTTGTGTTTGCATAAAGAAAGTAGATTTCTTTTCTCCAAGAACGCCCTATTAGTTCCCCTTCCACAAATTGTTGCCATTTCATCCATGTATGATATGAATTTCAAGAAGCCTATTCTAATTGTATTTCTATTTTTTTTTTCATTCATGATGTCAAAGCTGATATTTCTTAATATTAGCAATTTGAAATTAAACAAATTTCTTGTTACGATAAAGGAATACCCGGAAAATTCCATGTTTAAAAGTGTCTCTACTAAAAATCAGATTTTAGTTTATATGATATATATATACATGCGATATTTTTCTATCCAATAAAAAATATTTGTAGTCAGATATTAATTCCCTTTTTTCTTTGCGGTTTATTCGGAATGATGACTGTTTGGGAACGATGGGACAGGAATGAGAGGAACCACTTTAGAACAGTTTTTGACATGGAAATGTTTTGAAGTTTATTGAGAAGAATCTTATGGTTAACTATGTCGAATGCTTTAAAAACATCAAAAAGAAATAAAATTGGTGGTATATA
>NW_027116277.1:123145-126818 GCF_000696795.3 Halyomorpha halys
TATATATATATATAGTTGTCCATAAAAAATTTAAATATAGGAAGATGGTCAGGGTTGCGGTCAAAAAAGAACAAATAGTTTATAACTATTTAATGTCTGACGTTTTGCTGCACTTTGCAGGGCTTCATCAGGGCTAAAATGATACAAAAAAACAACTAAGAACATTACAACAACAAGGTAAATTAAGGTAGGATAAATATTATGTAAAAATAAAGTGATAAGAAAATTATATATAAATAAAAGGAAGAAGGACATAGTAATATTAATATAAAATAAACTTGAATAAACAATGATAAGAATAAAAAAAAACAACGTAAAAATGGTAAGAATAAAAATTTAAAAATATACAGTTATAAAATACAGGAGACCTATATAAAACAAAAACAAAACAAATGAAGAAGAGAGTAGTGATTAAATAAACATCGTGAAAGAATAAATATAAATAAAAATAATAATGATGATAATAAATGAGCAAAGAACAAATCAGGACCACCTACCTGTTTATGTTGGACATTAAATAGTTATGAACTATTTGTTCTTTTTTGACCGCAACCCTGACCATCTTCCTATATTTAGTTTATATGATTTTTTTTCTCATATTAGCTAGAATTCTTATCAAATCAGAAGTAGATTCAATCTCTGAAACATTACTATTACTAACTGAACATGTATAATTATATGCTCCTTAAGTGTATTCTTTAAATATTTCAAAAATGACAAATTTTTTTAATTTTGTAAATTTCTGATTGTTTATTTTTTAAGTTTTTTAGTTTAGGCATTTCAGTCATTTTAATTTTTCTTTATTTTTTGCTTATTTGTAAAAAATATACACCTTTGTTTAATAAGTAGTTCCCGACAGTTGTATCTGTAGCAAGAACAGCACTAACAATGGAAGAGTAATTTTAGTAATCTCTTATAGAATCAACTGATTCTATTCATTCAATATTTGGTAAACATTGGATTGCTTAATATATATTGTTAATTGCTCTGAAGTCTTCTGTTGCAATATCAAATTTTTTAAATGTAATTGATGATCCATATTGCATCTAATTCTTTTTAGTCAATACTTTTTAGAGGAATCTCGACCAATGGGGAATTACCTTCTCTGGAGTGGCTACTTTTGCTACTTCTGAATTATCAGAAGCAATTGGCTTGTAACGATTAAAACAGCTGGCCACTACTCATTTTTAAAAAAAATGTTTATTCACTGTTTGTTATATTGAAAACAGAATGAAAAGTGTTAGCATCTACAACCAATTTTATTCTTGCTCCCCTTTTGATTGGAAAATTTTTGAAATATTACTAAGTAGTAAAAAAGTATATAATACAATTATGATATTTTGACATTGTAGCTTCTTTGCAATTATGATACAATTGCATACTTACAGAATTGTATTTCATGTAAACTATGCGTCTTAATATCTAATAAGATAATTTGTTCAAAATAATTTAATTGATTTCTCCTCAGCTAATTTGTGTGATTTCAGTTTGAATATTTGTTTACAATGTAAGAAGTGATTTGTGTACTTTCTATCATATTATTTATTAACTTTTCTGATAGCACAATGTTTTAAAAATAGCTGAAACTAATAATACATCTGATCTTTTTTAGAAATATCACAAAATATTATATTTAACTTCCTAAATTCACAAGATTTATCTTTGAATTTAATACTTCTCACTTTTTTACACTTACTAGTTACTTACCTTAATAAAATTATAAACATAATTAGGATAAATTTTGGTTTATTAAATAGTTTGATTTTAATCTACATTTTTTTTCTATTTATTCTCTCTAGTTAAATACATTTCACATCATAATTAATTAATTTCATACATCTAAGTATAAAATATTATAAGAGAATTTAATAACATTCACGATATGATATAATATGTCATGTTGTTGCTGTATAATTGAGAGATTTTAAATGTTGAAAAAATGTGAAGCTACTAGTTTTTCTTTTCTGTTGAATAGAATTATTGGATAGGATGGCATTTATTTAGACTTTCTCTTAATTTAATGAATAAAGCTTGGAATGTTTTGTTGAGTATTCAATTTGATTTTCTCAGATGAGCAATGGTTTATACAAGATTGCCAGTCGGATGGAGGCAGAAGGTAGACGAGCAGTATCTCCCCTTGAACGTAGGCTTCTTGAATCTGTTACAAGAGCTATGGTCACAGAAATGAGTGAACTGCAGGCTGAGTTCAAAGCTGTGGAGAGCAACTATGTTAACAGTAAGTAGAAATGGGCTATTTATATATTCACTAGATAAGTTATTGGTTCCATATCTTCTACTTTTTTTTAATTTGTCAGTTATGAATATAATAAATAGTTATATTTTTTTTGTGTGTTCAGATTTTAGTGTTTTAGTCTGTTATGAAGATACAAATAAAAACTTTAATTATAGAATGGTTGCTTTAAATTATTAACATCTTATTAGTGCATTAAGTTTTATATATATATATATACACACACACACACTGCATTTCCAAGTAATTTAAAATGCTATCTTTTTAGCATTTATATTATCTTTAATATGAGGATCGTTTTTTAGGTTTTCAAGGGTTCTGACTATTTGTTTAGTGAGATTTTTGATTGTGTATACATGTTTCAGTTTACTGTTTGTTACTTTAGGAGTTTCTTTCGATATAACTAACTAATTCCTTGATACTACTAACTGATGTGGCCTTTGGCCTGCTCAATAAGTTTTACCAGATGATCCTATCTTTTGCTGTCACACGCTAGTTGTAGATGTTTAGCAGGTCTCAGGGATCTCGGATGACAGACAGCATCTAAGTTGTGGTATGCTTCTTCCCTTTGTCTGATAGTGCCTTCCATCAAGTAACTTTCTTGGAATACTATCTTCTGACATTCTGGTAATATTCTATTTTAATATATTAAGCTTTTATTTTTCTAAATAAAATTTATAATTTCCGACTGCTCATGCGCATTTTGATTTACTATTACTTTCAGATTTTTCTTTGATGTGGGGATTATTAAATTTTTAAGTACTCTAATTCATTTTTCCTTTTCTTTTTAAGACTTTTGATGGAACATGCACATTCTGAGTTACTACAATAGTTTTTTCTGTAAGAACATCAAGGAGATATCCGTAGCAAAATATATAATCCTGAGTTCAAAAATAGTATCTTTCGAAACTTTATTAATGAAGGCCTTACAGAAAAAAAATGGCAACTGTAATGGTAATTTGGCATGTGCAGGCTCATTTAAAGATGTAAATTAAAAAAACAGCTTCAGAATGCATGAAAACTTAATTAATTAACTATCTATATTTCGAATAAAACAGAAGCAGCAAAAATAAATCAAAATACGCATGCATAGAATTAATTAGATTAAAAATTTGGAAATAGTTCCTTCGAAAACCTGTTAAACAATGCTTATGCCATATTAAGTATCATCTGTAATATTGATATGAAATGTGCATTTTGAATTAACGAAGAGAACCCAGAAATCCTAATAAACGATTTCCATAATGATAAAAACTTGTAAAGTAATATAATAAATTGAATAAATCAAATGATATCTGCTCAGTTATAAATACTATGGTAAATTTAGAAATGTGATTCTCAAAAACTTATTAAACAATCTCCATGTCAAAGAAAACTCCAAAAGCAACCATAAATCAAAATGATTGGAGAAGTTTGTCGGGG
>NW_027116277.1:127533-128638 GCF_000696795.3 Halyomorpha halys
TGGCGTAGAAGGTAGGCCTGCAACTGATTGATGTAGGAGTTTATTCGAAAATTCCGCTAGAGTGAGCTACTAGACTAAGGCTAGAAACGTAACTGTCAAGAAAGACCGTTATGACACAACAGTTGATATGAAATACCAATGATAAAAAGGTCAAGTTATAGTTTAAAAGAAAAACATAAAACCAGTGATATTTAAAAATACGGAGCCCAACGGCCAAAAAATTATGAATACAAATTAATAAGAATAAAACATTTTTATACAAACAATAAAATTGAAAATAGATAATGATTGATAAAAGAAAATAAATTATGGGTGCTTTAATAAGTTAACTATTTGGGAATAGGCTAGGGATAGGTTTTGTTTATCTGTTTTGTGATAGACTGGGGTAAGCTTCTAATTGTATAAAAATGCTTTTGGATATTAATAGTTTGTCGTGGTTAGGGAAAGAAGCTAGTATGGTGGTATTATCAAAATCAAAAGTGTGCTTCAGTGTTAAGCTATGGTCAGATAATTTAGAAGCCATGAAATTACGGGAGGAGACGGAATATTTGTGCTGCGTTATGCGGTATTTAAGTAAATTTTTCAAGGCTTCTAAATTATCTGAACATAGCTTAACACTGAAACACACTTTTGATTTTGACAATACCACCATACTAGCTTCTGTTTCTAACCACGTCAAACGATTAATATCCGAAAGTATTTTTATACAATTAGAAGCTTCCCCAGTCAACCACAAAACAGATAAACAAAACCTATCCCTAGCCTATTCCCAAATAGTTAACTTATTAAAGCACCCATAATTTATTTTCTTTTATCAATCATTATCTATTTTCAATTTTATTGTTTGTATAAAAATACGTTTTATTCTTATTAATTTGTATTCATAATTTTTTTACCTTTGGGCTCCGTATTTTTACATATCACTGGTTTTATGTTTTTCTTTTAAACTATAACTTGACCTTTTTATCATTGGTATTTCATATCAACTGTTGTGTCATAACGGTCTTTCTTGACAGTTACGTTTCTATCCTTAGTCTAGTTGCTCACTCTAGCGGAATTTTCAAATAAACTCCTACATCAATCAGTTGCAGGCCTACCTTCTACG
>NW_027116277.1:130438-146437 GCF_000696795.3 Halyomorpha halys
AGTCTAGCAGTAATAATAAAACGAAATACAAATGAGTTGTCAAAAATCCGACTAAGCACATAGAATCAGGACTTCTGAAACCCAATAAACAATCCCCATGTCAAGGAAAATACAAAAATAACAATAAATTATTGATAGAATCATGTCAAAATGCTTCTCTGTCCTAAAGAAGAAGCCCTAGGAGCTAAATGGGGGCTGTGGGATGTTGGTGGCAGTACTTCCATGTTCTAAAAGATGATTTATTAATATGTGTTTTTTTAAAGGAAATTTTTATTTATAATGTATGTTTGTGGGTTTCTAGTGATGAAATCAAGGGAGGAGAGGTCCAAACCCTATTTTGACTTTGAGACTGAAACCGTCGAAGAAGACTGGGGGGAAATAAATTTGGTTCAACAATGTATTGGACATAGAGGTATGTATATGTTATGCATTTTGTATTTATTTTTTTTTTTTTGTTAATAGATATTTTTAATTTATTATATTTCCTTTTGAATAAATTTTTTAATAATGTATAACGAGTTGGAATCTCATTATAATATTTCTATTATTTTTTGGTTAAAGTTTTATTGATAACTTCCTGTATCTACATAATTTAGTTTGCCTTGAGTTGTTATGCAATATTATTTTATTGCTGTATTATTGAATTGAAATATATCAATTAGGTTCGAAGTTATTTTTGTTATAGTAGCTACTGGTAAGATATATTTTCTTTTGATTGTACATTTATGTTACTCTGAAGGGATCTGGTCCCAAATTAAGTTCTGTTCTATGCTAATTGTAATCTGCAATAATAATTACTAGTCAAGCCAATTAAAGTTACTAATTACCATAAAATATCATTGCATTCACTTTTTGCCCAACACTGAGATTGTTTTGTCAGTCCTTCACTTGGAAAATGATAAATCATCATTATATAAGTTTTTTCTTAGAAATAATTTCACTTCCTTGTTTTAATTAATTATTACCTTTTTTTTTCTCACACTCTGATATCAGTTCTGGTGTTTTTCGTTTCATATTTTCTATCAAATACACAAATGGTTGAATTATTTATGTTTGAGATTACATTGTACATGATCATTTTATATACTGAAATAAAAGAATAATATTTCTTCCTTTATTTCAGGATATTAAGATAAGGGTGATCGTGTGGACTGTAATCTCAACCACATACAATGTAAATAAAACTTGGACCAAAATAGAAAAGTGAAACTAACATTAAAGTATTATGAATGTAATTGTGTGAATTCATTTTGAGTTATGTTAACTTTAATAAGTGTTAATTCTTTTGATTAATGGAATCTTATATTTATTCTAGAATTTTCAATTTATGTTTATTTTTCTACTTTGTACTATTAATTTTTTTTTTTTAAGGAGTTGATGAAGTACAAGTTGAGAATATTTTGAAATCATTTGTTGAACTGAGAGACTTGTATCGAGATCTATCACGCTTAGTAGTTGACCAGGTATGTTGATTTAACTCTGATTCTAGTCTATGCAATCTTGTAAAAATGAGCCTTACTGGGTCTGATAGTTCTAATTTTTTAATATATTATTATTGATATCGTAAGAACTCTACATGAGATCTAAGTACCATATTGTAAACATGTTCCATTATCCATAGGCTTCATTGAAGTAATCGATCAGATGTATTTTTCAAATGAAACAATAATTATGGAAGAGCATGGTTAGTAACATGGTCTCTTAATAGTATGAATTGGATTTCCTTTAGGTAACACCTATATTGAGTTCTGGTCCATCTGTTACTGGAATATTACCTGAGCATTTTCTAGAATATTAATATTTAAAGTGCCCTCCCTCAATGAAAAAAGCATTCTTCATTCTCAGAGTCTAGTAGTCCGTGTCAAATGTTTAAATGTGAATTAATTAAAACTCATTATAATAAATATTCAATTACAACTGCCAACATCCAATTTAAATCCATCTGAATGTTTTTTTATTTTGAAAGTAATTAATATTTAAATATATTTAGTTCAAAATTAGAAACATTATTACAATTAACCAAAAAAAATGTTATTAAAAATTGAAACAGGTCTTGACTTTAGACGACTAAATGTCATTTAGCGAAAAATAATGCATAAATACTATGAAGATTCAGGGACCATATGGCAGGGTGTCATTCTTTTCCACTTGGTGACAGTTCAAACTGGTAATCCGAAAAAAATGTTACTAATATAGTTGAAAGGAGCCATTGAGTTTATATATCTTATCTATGTCCTTAATTATGGTGGACTCAGAAAATTGTGTCCCAAAAATGCTATTGGTAATTTTCTGTCCTCATTTACAGTGCAGTAATTTTATTTATACTCACCCTTTTTTTCTATAATTCAGAGGATTATGGTTTATAGTATTCATGGATTACATAATGATTAAAAATTTTGCAGTTATGTTGATTCTTCCCTGATTTTTTTTTCAAGTACCTCCATGATGCATTTTCCTGGTCATTTGGGGCAAATATGGAATTAGGCTTTAGTTGTTTTATACTTTATACTCAACATTTACCAGGGGGTTAAGTGTGGAGAATGATGGGGGAAAATTGGAGCTAATTGATAAAAAAAAAATAAAATGTTTTTCACAAAAATTTTACTCCACAAAAAAGGTTGAATTAAGAATATTTTAAATTTGTTTGTATATAATTAAGAAGTTCACCTTGTATTTTACTTTAAGGTAGTACTTATGTAATACATTCCTTATTTAATCTGTGACACCACAATAGCAAAAATATCTTTGGGACAAGTATATACTAATCGGTACACTTTTGCTTCATCCTATTAAAATTAATGGTATTTTTTTACCATTGTGAAATAAAAATTGACTTCTTTTTTAAACCTTTGGGCTTCATATACCCCGGGAAAAAGAGAAGGAATGTGACTTTCCTTCATGAGTGGTCACATATTTTGGCTGGTCCTTTCTAGAAGTTGGCTTTTTTAAAAGAAATTTGTTTGTTAGTGTAATGAGTATGAGTGAAAGAAGATCACAGGAAGGTCTATGGCTACAAATATCCTAAAACATAAAGCTATTCTATGCCTAGCATCCAACTCTTCAGCCATTGCAAGGAAAATTTATTAACAAGCTAGAGTACAAACATAACAGGAAGCAATTCACAGCTGAACATGTCTCATAGAGAAAGAGATGAAAAACACATTAATCTGTAGGATCCCGAAGGATATTGATATTATTTTCATGATTCGAAGGAAAAAATATATCTGAGCAAATGTAAAATGTAAAGGAGGTGTCATGGTTTGGATTGCTGTAAAGTACTATGGTTAGGATGAATTCATGATCATTCTGTAACTTATTGTGCAAAAAGAAGAGCTGATAAGAGAGAGGTTTATCTTTCAGCTAGACATAAGTAGGTCTACCTGTCCTCCATCACAAGTGAAACAATACAATTCCATTGTTGAACTCCAAACTTACATTACAGAAAAGTGGAGTAATATTCCACAAAAGTACATAAACAATTTTTTAAATCTTCCAAAATAATTGGAGGAAATTCTAGAAAACAAGAGTTGACCTATGAACTAAAAAATTCCTCTTGAATCAACCAACAACCGGAGTAATTGGTAAATGTAGATAGGGTGGTCTACAGTTTTGTTGCATTGGATTATCATGAAAAATAGGGATGACCTGTAATGTTTTCAGGAAGTTTATGTGAGACTATTTTAAAGAAATATTGTCTAATTTACAAAAACAGTTTTATAAAAATTATCATAAATTTTTTTTTTTTTGTCTTTATCTATAATACCTTGATAGTTCTTTACAATAATTCATTTTAAAAGATTTTTTTCATTCCCAGTGGCATGCCAAGGTCAAAACTTTGGATTTTAAGTTACTGTTTTGGTACTAATAACATGTGTTCTATTTTATGATTGATACTATTTGTTAATACTTGCCTTATTGAATAGTATCTTATGATATTTTTTTTAGGGTACACTTTTGGACAGGATAGACTATCATGTAGAGCAAGCTCAAAACCAAATCAACCTTGGTGCCAAAAAAATTGCAAAAGCTGCACAGTATCAAAGTACATTTAGTATATCACAGGTTTTATTTTGTTTTGTTTAGTATGAAATTGCTGTATTGTAAGTGATTGACTATTTGTTTCAGAGGGTCATAAAAAACTTGTTTGTATATTCATCCTCGCGGTTGCGTTTACCCTATCATTTATAGCCTTGATCATTATTAAAGTCTGGTAAGTGATTGATGTATGGATTTATTATATTACTTGATACATGTTCCATTTCACTTTTTATCTATTACTACTAATTATTTATTTCTTATTTCTTTGACAAATTTAGTTTGTTATAAAATATAAATTTTAACATAAAAAAATTCTCAAGGCTACTTTTGGTATTTGCTGGCTTATTGGTCATTTCCTATAAAATTTTAAATTGGTATATTTTTTCTTATTTCTTGAGTTAGATCCTCCTGAAAAAAATAAATAAATAAAAAAAATGTGTATCACCAGCTTCAAAACCTTTTCCTGTTCAAATAAAATGTGAGGCTGATACTAGATTATTACTATTTTAGATTATGGTTTTAATTTTTTATAGGTTTCTCCCCTCAGGGGAATTCCAAGTACCCAACAGCTGTAACTAGAGGGAAGTCAGTCAACTTGATATGGTGTAATTAAAGAACTTATACTCAAACTTTTTTTTTTTGTTAGAGCTGGTTGATGTTTTACGTTATTTGACCATTATTATTTCCTTTTCTCCGAACTTATCATTTTTTATTATCCATAAAAAATTCACTCATTTTAGCCTATTTTTAGAAAGATTCATAACCAGGAATGAAAAATATTGTTTAAGCCAAATTGTGTTGAAATCTCCAAAAGAATAGGTTTTATTGTTTTAAAAATAAAAGAAGAAGCAAATAATACAGTCTATCTATATATCTTTAAGTTTATCTTCAAAACCATTCATGATGAGAAAGAAAACCTTTGTACCTCCAAGAAACACATATATTTAGAGATATGTTATGGTTTTATGATATATTATGTTATAGTATGAGGATTTTTTTCATTAAAGCTTTTGGATTCAGTACTAAAAAAAAATCAAAACCAGGAATGCACATTATTCATTTAAGAAATAAGTAATATTTGTCAAGATCCAGCCTGGAACCTTTAACTTCAGTATTCAATCAAAGTGCAATCATCCTCTCCTTTGATTTGTATTTTGTGAATTTTTCCTACTGTTGTTTGAATTAATTTTTTTTGTCTTATTTCATCCAGGTTATAAACTTTAAAAGATTATTGTTTTTTAGAATTAATTTATTTTTTAAATAGCCCATAATAATTATAGCTCCTGGCTCATCTGATAGTTATGAAGGTAGTTTTTCTCCAGGAATTTATAAAATTTAGACAGTGTTTGTTTTATTTCCTCAACTATCACTTACACCAAAGTTTGGATCATCACTCATTCTTTAATGCAGAAAGATTACTTTTATGTTTAAATAAAACTACTTATAGATTTGGAATATTTTATACTAAACATATTGCTCTTTTCTTCTCTCTCTAAGTTTCTCCAATTTTTTTTTTTTTTTTTGAAAAGTGGATTTGGCATTGAAGTTTTTTATTCCAGTGGTAAACTTAATCCAAATCTCTTTTAACTTTCTTTATTTTACTTTTAATCTTAACTATACTTTCATCTATATCTGATGCTTTGGCTATATTAGCGCAAATTTCATAATTTCTCTTGTTTAATTTATCAATTGGGTTAGATTATTATTGAATTGAAAGAACAGTTGTCCTAGGAACAGGTTCAGGAGTTAGCTCAATTTCTTTTTCACCAGATGTGGCACTTTTATTCTCAAGTTTTTTTTTTTTCGGAAGCCTCTCCATTCTTTTGGGTCATAAATTTTGAGTTATAAACATGTTTTCTTATATTTTCCCGAAATTAAATTGCGGTTGTAATGCAATTACATATTCCTCAAAATCATTATCAATCCAATCTCTAGCGACCATAAGTTTCATTATATGTTTACTTTTTGTGCTATAAAATTGTTAATTGTTTATGTTATTGTAAAATTAATTTTAGTTTGTTGTATTATTTACAGATTATATAATGCTGACTATGAAGCCTTAAAGAACAAGTTGTATAATATCCATTATCTAGTCTATATTGTACATATTTTTACATAAATTCAAACAAATAATTTATGTATGTATATTATAAATTTTAAATTATTTTATATTCATTTATATCTATTGTTGTTGACCATTTTTTGTATACTTTGTTTTTTGAATATATGGTAAACCACATTATAATTTTTCAGTTGTTGAACGGTGTTTTTGTTTAACTTGTGTAACCTTTTTTCTAATTTAAATGAGGTTCATTGATCATTTTTTAAATATAGTTACTTACTTTTATTTTCAATCTTAATTTCTGACATTGAAATGTCCCATTGACAGAGAAGTATGGTATAATTAGGCTTACCATAATATTTCAGAACCAAGCCATGCATGATTTATTCTGGATATGGTATGTAAATATTGAAGAGAAGTATCTGTTTTTCCATCAATAAAAAATATTTATATTTTAATCTATTGAGTGGTGTGATGTTCATGAACATCTTTAGATATTTTTATTGGGTGAAAAAATAGAAAAGTGAGAAGGGAGAATTAGATAACACAGTTATATTACAAACAAATATTCCAATGTTTGATATGATCATAAAGAATAACAAAACTATTTTGCCATTTGGTTGCTTTTTTCCTCAGGTTTACAATAGAAACCTGGACAAATAACAGTCTTATTAGAATGGGAAAAATGCTTATACAACCTGCTATACTCAATTATCATGTAAGTGTTATTTGTGACCTATGATCTATATTATTTAGGCCTAGTATTCTATCACATTTATCAAGAGCATGCACTTATGTAGCATCAATGTATGCACACACACTCAATTCTACAAAGGACTCTTGATATAGCATTTGATTTATGTTATCCACATTTTGTACTGTTAAAGTTTATGCTTGTACAATTTAATATTGGAGACATTTTCTTTATTGAAACATTTCCCTACATGCTCCAATAAAGTAAACAAGTTCAAGACAAAATTTAGCAGCACAATCAATTTTAAAAGTATTAGAGGTTGTGAGAGTGTGAACTGAAGTTTTTAGCCAACATCCTTGCTGACTCCTCAATGAAGACCTAAAACTCAGGTCGAAACGTCGGTATAAATAAATATTTTTTTGTTTATTTATGGTTTTCTTTGCTGACCGCACCCCCCCCCCACCATCTTCTCCAATGAATATAATTAATATTCTTAATTAAGTCAAGTATTATAGAGTTAGATCCTATTTAAAATTAGCTCTGCTTAATGTGTTATACATCTCTTATCACTGAGACGAAGTATATCTTATTATAGCTACCTTGAGACTAGACTTTGATTCTCATGATCCCTAAAAAAATGTATGTTTGGAATGGAATGTGCTCAGCCTTATAAGGATAAATAAATACCTGCTTGATAAATAAGTGACTCAGGCTAGGTAACCAAAATTAAAGCAGCTTTGATTTGTGTATGGCTGATGGCCATATACTTCTCTTCAAACAATTATGGCTGCCATTTTGAAGTTTATTTTATAAAATTATTGAGTACTTAGTTCATATTAAATTTATGAAAACAAAACTTTTTTGTATTTACTGAACATATAGTGTTAACAGTATTTTAGAACATAATACTATTAGTTTCAAAATATAGTTCTTATTTGTGAGAGTTTTAGTATTTTCTTGGTGATCAGACATACTAGTTATCTGTGACATTTTTTATAGATATCGATTAGCAAAATATATCAACCACTGACCTTTACCACAATACATCTTTGATAGTCTTGAGCTTGTCAAACTATCTGTATGAATACCTACTTCTTTTTATTTTCAGATTGAAAGAGTTGTTTCCCAATGTGTCAAGTTTATTTTTCACCCTCGGAGAAAACTACCAACCATATATCATAGTATATGTGATGGCTCCTTATTAATCAATGTATACACACATGCACACATATATGTGCCATGACTTCTTATTATTTGATATATCCTATCATATATGCATCATATTGATACAAAATATACCATTGTGGGTGCTTTTCAAAATAAAACCCAATATTTCATTAAAATTTTACTAAGAATAAAAAAAATAATCAAAATTGAGAGTATTTTAATTGATGTTAAAAAATAAATATTAGCTCAGCCAGATGACCAGGAAAAAAAGAAGACAAGGTGTCATTTTACTATTTACACCAGTTTACAGAAGACACTATCTTTACTATTTACACAAGATTTACAACAATTTTAACAAATTTGACCTGCTTAAACATGGTTAATTAACTATTTCTTAAATTAAAAAAAACAAATCAACTTTAAGTACAAATAAATTTGATTTGTTTAAAAAAAATAAATTAAATCACTTTATATTTTTTCAATATGACCTTTGAATACAAAACAATATTTAAATAATACTTAATCACCTGATCCAAAAAAGGAACTATTGGACTTCCATGAAGCGGTTGTCCTAATTTTTTTCATTTAGCACAAATAAAGATAATTAATTAAACTGTTTGGCAGAATGTAAATTTCAGAGGAGGGAACTAAAGCAGTAAAATAATAATTTAAAAAAACAAACTTATATTTAAAACAAATATTATTTAACAAAAAAATCATCGTTTTGATACCAAAAATTATACAATTATTAACATTATTTATTCAAAGTCTTAATTTGTTGCTAAGTACATCATTGTAGAGTTCTCTTGTGAAAGGAATGTATTTAGAAGATTTCGCATCAAATACATAAAGAGGATCACTAATCTTGTCAACATTGTATCCTTCCTTCTGCAGATTAACCTTCTGTATCTTAAATGTGCCTAGAACCACAATTTCGAGTCAATATTTCCAAAATAATTATATGATAGAATAGCTACAATGTAACTCCAAAATATTAAAATGTTAAAGTATCAAGAAATTAGGCTCAGAATAGATGATTCTTTGCTCTTACAAATGTTATTTTTATATAGTAAACAAGTATTTTGAAAAATAAATAAATATTGACTAATACTGTTTAGAAAATTTAGTATGTTTGTAATCATTTACAACTTGTAAGTTATTTAATTTTCAAATAAGACTATTACTTGATTTTAGAACCATTAATTCTTCAATAGCATTTATCCATCCATATATCACAGATTTTATTGAAAACACTTGTGGAAGACAAATTTCCTTTTAAAACTGCTATTTTCTAAGTTAGACATAAATCTGTTGATTTGGTTAAAGCTTTTTTTAACTACACATAACTCGCAATATAGATGGCATAATGTCACCCCTTTCTACTACCACTGTCCTAGTGTTTCACTGGTTATGTTGTTTTTATGTTCATGGATTAACATATATACACATCGTAGAGTAATGGATCACTTTGTGTAGGCTAATTTGGAAAATTGTCTTACTGTTCTTACTTTAATCCAATGGGTTGGGAATTTCTTAAAAATTGCAGATAGTACATGTATTTGAAGAATAAGGTCTGTCTTGAACATTGAGTTCATAGTAGACATGGCCCAAATTTGTTAAAATAATTTATTTTATAATTTATATATAATATTATCACTTCACCAAGATTGGTTTTATTGTTTAAATAAAATGAATTGCATCCAATTAAGTCTCAAACACTCTATTAATACTTTAATGTCCAATGTTTTGCCATCCTCAAGGACAATCTTAACTATAAATCCACACTTCACTTTCAACTATTAAATAATTTTTGAAGGCTATTCTGCTCAGCCCTAAAAAATTTCACTGATTTTATTAGACTTGGGCAGTTTAGCCTGTCAATAACAATCATCAATAAATATTACTAATATGATGAAATTTTAAATAGTCGATTATAGCATCTCTTATCTGGAATAGCCCATGGTTTCATTATTTTAGATAAATTAGGTTGTATTATATTATTAATACAAATAAAATGTCGGTATTGTTTCATTCCTCCAAGACATAGTCTTCAAGATGAATATGGGAAAGGGTTTATAAAAAGATGTTAAAAAAGAATCCATAGTATTCATATAACTTAATTATTTTGAAATATAGACTAACAAGAGGGCTTTTATAAGTAATGAGTATCAACTGATTGCTTTACTAGGAGCTAGAAAATTACTACTTGGGTGTTAAAAAGAAACAGTCAGAATACCAATTTTAGAAATAATTTAAAATTCAAATTTTAAATAAACCTAAACTATATAGGCTACTGCAGATTAAATTTTTAGCCTATTTTTGTTTCCAGTACTCTATCTAGAATAACAATAATAACATATTCAATAATGAAATGTTTCTTACAAATAGGAATATATTTTTTATAATTAAGGTGATATAATTAATCATATTTAAAACTATTCCATAAATACAGAATTGAACTTACTTGTGATAGGTATGCTATGAATTATTCTAATGAAGACTGGCCTGGCATAAGGGGGTAGGTCTCTATGAATTCCATCTGATAATTTTTCTAGATCCAAACGACCTTCAGTATCAACTATAGCAGCCATCCCAGCTCGGCCTTCTACATCAGGCAGCTACACCAATAAAGTTTACTTAGATTAGGTTTTATAATACATGTATTAAATATATTATTTTATAATTAAATCTGAAACCCTTCTTCATCACAACCCATAAAATGGGTTGCCTTTTAAAAGGCAAAAGGTTTTTTATATAATTAAGAGCCGTAAATTCTGGCTAATAATTGAAAAGAATTAAATAAACATAATATTAATGAAAATTTGAGTTTTGTATTTTGTATATATGAATGAAGAAATAATTCATAGGGTCTTAATATTCTTTTCCATAATATTTCCTGAACTAGCTTAAGGGCTGGAGGTGACAGAACTTTAGCAAATTATTTATAAAAAGGGAACAACATTATTAGAATATGGAAAATGAAGAGATAAATTAGAAAAAATACCAAATATATTTTATTGCTCAATTTGTACCATTTCAAACTACATTTTAGGCCTTCAACAGGGCTATAAAACAAGATAAGAGATGCTGTTGAGTTAAAAATAGAAACTAAATAAATTGGAAATATACATAAGGTAGAGTTCAAGAGGAAAATTAATATAACATACTAAAAGACAAGATATTATAGATGAAAAAACTAAATAAGATAAGTAAGAATAAGAACAGGAAAGCATCGGCAAACATTAAACAATAAAAAATAATTTAAATTTACTTAGTGTTTGTTGCTGATCTGACCCTCCCAACCCTCATCTCTTTTTTATTGATGATCCAAAATATGTGCATTAAAATAATAAAATTTGTTTCCGAGGACAAAAAATATAGAAGCATATAATTAAGCTAATTTACATTCATATCTAGTACTGTATATTGCAGGTAGACCCTGTTTTAAATGAGTAACAAAAGTTTTCAGTCTGGTAAGGTTTTTTGAAAAATGGGATGGAATTACTCTAAAAGTGAAATATAAAGTCATAAAATTAAGGAATGAGGTTCATCAAAAACTAAAGCAGGAAAAAAAAATTAGGTTTACTGGGAACTACAGTTTGAAAAATAATAAAAGACTACTAAATAAATTATGAAATGAAATTACTCAATTGATTTTACAATCTGTGTTTCCATTTTTGTTGAATTTAATTTAAGTCACTTTCCAAGGAATGGAAGTACACAGGCCACCAATACATATCAAGCTAGTTAGTTACTATAAAAAAAAACCTTAAAGATTTGTCCCTTAACAATTAATATTAATTTTTATTATTATTAGTTATTAATTAACAGAGAAGACTAATCCCTTAACTTAAAAAAAAAATTTGCTTTTACATTAGAAGTGACTTAACAAGCAGTTTCAAGTTGAATGAAATGATTTAAAAATGACTTTGGGTTACATATAAACTGAAGCTGAGAGATGTCCAGCATCAATTTTGCATGAGTTAATTGCTGCTCGCCAGCATAACAAAAATTGTTTTTTGTACTGGTGTTGAAACATGGAACCACTATGATAACCAAAAGAGAAGAAAATCATGGGGAAAACCTGCCCATGCTTCAAAATCAACAGGCTAACCGAGTATTGATGGGGAGAAAAAAAACTCATGCTGTATATTTGGTGGTGTCATTTATTATGAGTTGTTCAAACAGAACGAAACCATTACTAGAAATCTCTACGGAATACTATTTATGAGATTGAGCACTTTAGAAAAAATGCACTTATTACTTCTCCAAGCATGACAAAATCATTCTCCTAGATGATAATGCTCATCCGCATGTTTTGTTACCAGTTAAAAATTATTAGGAAACACTTAATTGGGAATTCTTAGTCCACCCGTCCTGTTCACCAGACATTGCCCCTCCCGGTTATCACTTGTTCTGGTTGATAACAAATGATCTGTCTGAGTAGAGCTTTACATCATACGAAGATATAAAAAATTGGGTTGATTTGTGGATAGCCTCAATAGATGAACAGTTCTTTCCACATGGTATCTGAACACTCCCAGGCAGAAGGAAAAAAGATAGTGGCTAATAATGGACAATACATTGAATAAAAGATAATTTACCATTTTTTCACAATAAATTTTTAATTTTTGATAGAAAAAAACAGAAATAGATTTGTACCTCCAACTCTAGTATAGTGGAAACCTAAATAAATATTCTGTTGGAAGAAATGAAAAAGAACGTAAGTATTTCATGTCATCATTATTTTAATTAACAACCCAATCAAAATATGAATACAATGCTTGAAAATCAGATTAATAATCATTTAAAATTTAATGCTATTAAAATATAATCCTATTTTCCAAAATTTTACCTCTACTCCGTAGACTGTAGCATCTTTCAGTCCAACAATATTGCTAATAATAGCTTCCACTTCTGTAGTAGCTACATTCTCCCCCCTCCATCTGTAAAATAATAACCATACAGTAAATTGGACAATTGCATTTTTTTATATGCACTCAAGACAAATCAAATAAATTCAGAGACTAAATTGAAATTTACAATGATATTTAATAAGTAAAAAAACATACAAGAGTAACTAAGAAAAACTCTTTAACAACAGGAAACTTCAGTTAAATATTACACTCACTGTAATCTCTGCAAGGGAGCAAAATATAACTCAATATACTTAAATGAGATAAAAAGACCTTGTAAACAAATAAGTTGTTGGCTCAGTTTTTGTCATATTTGTTACAGAAATTGCAGTCAGGTGTTCTTAATTTCTCACAACCTTAAGTTATGTGTTTCAAGAATCAAAAATAAACCATGAACAACTAGGATGACAGATGTTATCAATCATGAAATTTGTACCTGTAGAGTCTAAGGGGAATGACCTAAACACATAACTCATAGCCTCTCTTCTGCAACTTCTATCTCACCTACTCATAGTGCAGTCACACTGAGTTCAATCAACTACCACTAAAGGTTGAGGTTGAAATCCCTTAAGACAATCGGGTCAGCAATCTAATGAGAGAGGGAGTCGTCAATAGTGACAAAATCAGGCAATCAGAATAGGATGAGGAGCAGAGTTCATCCCTGAAGATAATGGTGGAAGAGCATTCTGGTGCCAACAGCGGCAACTCTAGACTGAGTCAGCTAGTCTAAAGCAAAGGCATACTATAAAAACCTTAAGTCAGGTTAAGGAAAGCACCAAGGTGTTGTGTGTGGGACTAACAACTAATTCATGTAAAAAAAGCATTCTGAGAAAAGACAGAAACAGTAATAAGAGGAAGGATTTAATGGTACTCTATAGACAGTACAGAAACTGGAAGAGCCTGAAAGAAAAATACAGGGAACAGCTGCAGAGCTAACAAAATATAGGGTATACATCACCACCCTATAAGAAATTAAATGGAACAGGGGTGTTAGAATTGAAAAAAAAAGAGATTACTTTATTTTTAATAGTTACAAGGGAGCAAGATCTGGGAGATCAGGAAAGCCAAAGCTCTCCATCTTAAATATTAAACTTATAAAAGATAGGATATGCAGAGTGAGACTAAAGGAAAGATTAAGGGATGTCCCCATATTTTTAGTCAACGCATCCACAGAAGAGGACAAAGATATAGCCAAGCAAAGAATTTTGACATCCTTTGAGTAAACATTGAGAAGGTGCCTTGATATGATACTAGACATGGTGCGATTTAAATGGTCAAATTGGTAGGAAAGAAACAATGCTGCCTGTCACAGGTGCCCATTCTCTGCATGTACAAACTAATAACAATAGGATGCTATTAATTCACTATTGAAGCATCAACAATCTAATAGTCGGAAGAAAAGTACAGTGAAAAGGACAAAATGGAATGTGAATAAACTTTAGTTTGGCACATATTCACAGAACAGTGCGAATATCACAGAGTTATGGATGAAAAGATGGGGTAAATAAATTAGTGTGACAATAATATTCCAAAAAGCAGATGGAAGATCATCAAAGAAATAATGGTGAGTCAACTGGAGAATTAATGAATGGAATAAATGAGCAGTGGTATGAAGAGTCTTGAAGGACAGTCACCGCACAGAGAAAAGATGCCAAAGTAAAGCTTTTTTAAGAGAAGGATTAGGCGATATAACTCGTAGTTCGCTTACTTGGCTAAACTGACGAAACTTAAATTGGCTTCCTGGACTGAAATCTTAAAAAGTACTGTGGCAGTCAACGTGTTAAGTAATGAGCCATTGGACTTAATATTTTACTAAGTAATTAAATATTCAGGAAGTCATGATAAAGTAAGGACCTCTTCCCCACTCAAATCCTCTAAAACAGTGTTTGACAAGGCAATGAGGTTTCTGGAGAATCACAAAGCCTTGGAAGAAGATAGCATACTTGTGGAAATGGTGAAGAAAGATGAGAGCAAACTGTTGATTCATGATACCAACTAATAAGTGACAAATGACAAAAAAAGAAATTATCCAGATAATTGATGATGTATACAGCATTGAGCAATGTGATACTCTCAGGTCCACCAGAATCAAGAAGAGGCTCACCCAATAACCAGAGAGCCTACTAGGAGAATAAAATTGTGGATTTCAATAAGAACAAAGTATATCTGATCAATTCTTTGTGCTTCGACAAATGATGGAGATATAGTATGAATACAATAAGGACATATATTTCCTGTTTATTGATTTCAAACAAAAGTTTTATGGTGTAAACAGAGCCAAGGTGGTTATAGAATGTCACAGAAAGAATGGATTCCCACAGAAACAAGTCTGCTTGGTAAGCTTTACAATGACTGATGCGAAATCTTAAGTCAGGAATAGAAATCAATCCTGCCAAGCCTTTCAAATTAATACTGGCATGAGAAAGGGTGACATACACTTGACCATATTGTTTAATTTTGTAGGCCATTTAAACCAAAGCAGTGATGGACAGAATATGGCAAGTCAGTCCACTTGTAAATGATACTGGAATTGTGGCTAGAAGTGTAAGCACACTTAAAGAAGCCTGTGAAATAGTCCTCTAAGAAATGGGGGGAGCCGTCATGTCCCATGGATGGCAGAGGCTGCGGGGATGGAAGCTACAAGGAGCAGATGAGGTGATAAGGTGGTAGATACTTGCCAATTGCGAGTGGGGAACTGACAAGATCCAGCACAGAATTAGATTAGACAGCGGGATGTACTTCATCAAGTCATCAAGGACCACAATGGGTATGGGAAGTGGGGTAGTTTGCAATCTGTACAACCATTATTTCTAAAACTTACAATATTTTTATAATCAGTTCAGAGATTTTTAATATAAATGATCTCAATGAAAGGTTACTATAATCATTAGAATATTAAGTATTTGGTGGTTATTTAAGTATTTTAATATACCTGAAAGTATCTCCAGTCCTATCTTTAAAATAGACATATCCCCATTCATCCTTGACAAGAATATCCCCTGAAAAACAAAAAAAGGACTTGTCTTACAATACTATAATTTATATAAATTAATTTTAAAATACCATTCACAATTCATAAATTTGCAAAATATATATAAAAAAATAAGAAAAAGTAAAAATAT
>NW_027116277.1:147778-166967 GCF_000696795.3 Halyomorpha halys
TAATATATAATAGAAAAAACATATAATATATAATAGAAAAAAACATATAATATATAAAACATATAATATATAATAGAAAAAACATAGTATATAGATAACTTGATTTATTACAATAACAACTTAGTTTTAAGCTCATGAATGGCATTGAATTGAGGTAAAAGTAATATTACAGAAACATATCCTGATTAAAAAACAAACTTGAGATAACCTTAATTTCAAAAATCTTCAATATAATTGGTAAATGTTCATTGTTCTTCAGTTTCAACTTCTAATGCGAAACCTTTTTCAACAAGTTGCTTACCAATGTCAATACCAAGAGGTTCATCAGGATAATAGAGTTTGATACAGGGAATTGATACTGAATATGTTGCCCTTTTTGTTTCCTTAACACTGATAATTTCAGCTAGTCTGGGCTCCAACCTTCCTGGCAGACGTACCATATGATCAAAAGCTTCTATAGATGTGCCATCCCAGTCTTCCCCTCCGTTATTTGATTCTATTCCAGCCATAGAAACTTCAATAGCTTGAAACTTCAGGGATAGAAAATCCAGCTTCAATCCAAAAATCTGTTTCAAGGTATAATACTCTGAGTAACCATAATCTACATATAAAACCTTAACTTTACTTTCATCCACATCTGTTTCCATCATCGTGACAGATAATACTTCAGCTCGATACCACTTGCCATCCAAAAACATGCTGGCCACAGTTTGCCCTGGTCTAACGTGACTTAGTTTGTGCCGGATTCTATTTTCTTTTTTGTCATAGTACTCAGACATATCATTAATAAGATGTTGAAGTGCAATTATTTTCTGACTGACAAACTGAATCCAAAAGTGAGATGGTGAATCCACAACCGGTACAAAAACATAGGTCAAACAACCACCTGATTTTTCAATGAGTTTTTCATAGTGAAAATCTTTCAGACAATGAGATCTAATATGATTTGAACGAATAGTATCTTCTTTTTTTTTTTTAACTTCATTGATTTTATTTCCAATCATGCTTACTGCTTTTTCCACATTTTCTTTTTTACCCACTATTCTGCATGTCATACAGTTTTCTTCTCCTTCCACATATCTTAAAGTTATTTTAGTCTGACTTTTTTCCTGTAGTTTTTTTAAGCAAGTTCCTCCTCTTTCTATTAAACTGCTGATAGTATTTAGAGGTACAATAATATTTACATCTTTTGTTCCATTATCCTTTGTATTTTCCATACCTTTCTTGTTTTTAAAGTAATAGTAGATGGTTGCAGTAAAGATACTGAGTATGGGTAAAGCAACAGAGCAAATCAAGGGCTTTGACATCAATACCATTATCAGTTTAAGGATTACTGAACCACAACTGTAAAATAATAAATGCCTTTAACCAAACAAATACACAACAAAGAATGACTACCAATATCGCTGACGCAACTAGCGTTAAGATGCGAAGTAATTGACAGAGCAGGTTATAAAGAAGACAATCTCACTGGCTGTGGATATTTGGCTATAATACAATATATTACAGTTTTTAGATTCGAAATACAAGATAATAGCCTGACACAAAATTTTACACTCTGAAATTTTTATGGAAAGATTTTGAATATAAAATATCTGTTTGCTTTGGTAAAGATGGTTGAAAGTTTTCACAACGAATCGATTGTTAAGGTTAGTAAAGTAGTCGTTTTTCGACCATATCTTCCGAACCGAATTTATAATGTCAGATATTTTACTCAGAATTTAAATCTTGATATAAACTGTATATACATATTGTTTATTATTCTAAATAAATCGATTCAAAATATTTTATTATTATTTATATGTTACAGTCAGAATAAACTTGAATTATTATTATCATGTTTGGTTATAAAAAATAGCAATAGAAACGTACAATATTTGCGACCTTTTAATAAACACTGATATTTTCTAGAACTTCTTATATATGAAAAAACGATAGTTACTATCCCAACTAATAAATATTCTCAAGTCCAACACTACTTACAGACTTTAATTAAGTAGAAATTAATGCTAATGACGGAATATTCAATGTCATAACGAATTTAGTCAGGGAATAATTCCCCAATACCATCACAATTTTATAAACATAGCTTTAAAACTAAGAAGAAAAAAAAGTCGGCCTTTCAAGACCACGCAAATATCACTACTTTTCCCTTATCAATTTTTTGCTTTTGTTCTCAACATTTCTGTGTGCCTTTGCTTCCTCTCTTCCGACCACGCAGTACCCTTCCGTTTTCCTTTATTTGCCGCAAGAACATTGACTTCTTTCAAGTTTTTTCCGTACTGTTCTCTATCCAGGCAGTCTTTCACTGCTATTTTCATTTTTTTTGTTTCCTCTCTCATTTGCTCCACATATCCTCCTACGTTCTTGTATTTACGGATTCTGTCAAAGAGTTTCTTGTTTAGTCTCCTTTGATCCATTATCATCGTGTGCCCGTAGAATCTCAGTCGTCTGAAAATAGGTTTTATTATTTGGTTTGTAAATAAAACAGTAGATGGCGACACTATCACACTGCTGGGAAAAAATAAGTTTTTTGTTCTGAAAGCAATCGGCTGTGGCGTTAGTGAAAACATAGACTCTTTGTCTTTGTTTATAAAAACCCTCCCTAAATTCCACAATAAACTGCTAGCAGAGCGTGGTTTAGTGTGTAAAAGGGTTAAGTGGCGAGTGTAATTTACGTATATTAACGGATACGTAAGCTTTGTGGTTTATTTAGGACTAACTGCCAAAATCAAAACACAAAGGACAATGGATGCCACCATTATTCAACATTGAAATGCTTGCTACAGAAAATTAGGGGATCTGGTTGATGAAGATTGAAACGTACTTAGAAGCGAAGGACTTATACAAAGAAATTATAGATAAAGATCCGCCGACTGAAGAAGATGCAGCTTGGAAAAGAAAAAACAAACAGGTACTCTCTACTACTATTCTATCTGTCAGTGACGATATATTGCCGTTGATTAGAGGTGATAAGTGTTCAAAGAAGGTTTGGAAAAACTAAGGGAGAGATTTAAGGGCGTTTCCGAAGAAAAAGTGATTGATTTAATGTTAGACCTTGCCAAAATTAGGAAAATCAGTGGTGAAAGATTGGATAAATATCTTAAGAGGTTTCAATGTTTAGTTTAGGAGATAGCTCAACTGGGCAAATCCCTGAGAGACAGAGAATTAGTAAGATATATCATTGTAGGCTTACCACCCTATTATTATCCTGTTTTCATCGCTATTTTGGTAAATAGGAATATTAAATTCAATGAAATAAGGGAAATGCCTTTGTCATTTGAAAGAAGGTATAACCTTAGTAGGAATGAACAAGTATCTTTAATATTAATGTCTTTAACATATCATAAAAAGTCAAACTTTTGTCTGAAAGCCTGCTTTATTTGTAAAAAACAGGGCACCTAAAAAAGGAATGCTGGTTTAACAAAGAAAATAATAGATGACACAGGAGAAATGGACTCTATGATACACAAAAGCCTCAACCAAGAAGGCAGCAGAGAGCATCTTTGGCTAAAGAATTTGCCTTATATGCAATTAACAGAGGTAATAAGCATCTGGTAGAGAAAGCAACCAAAGAAAGATGGAAGGACTAGTGATAAAACTCATCAAGGGAAATTTAAAATGAAGACACACAGCAAAAGTGATAAAAACAACCCTAACATTCAGGATGTTTTGGTTCCAAAGTTACTTGATGATCCACTGTCTGCAACCAAGTTTATTGAAAAGGGAAATAATGTCATCCTTTCCCAGGAAAGAAGCACAGAAGAGAGTGATGAACACTTTGAAGACAAAGCTCCTGCAATGAAAGAACAGTAATGTCTGGTCATCATCAAACATCAAATGGAGGAAAAGCTAAGAAGTGCCAAGACAAAAAGGCTTTAACTGGTGACCTAGGACTTTGTTTCATAGATTAAGAAAAACTTGACAGAAAGATGAAGAAATTTTTTATTGAAGATTTTTACAACGAAGAAGATGAAGAATACCCTAGATTAAATGCAGATGACTATTATTGGGACCTAGATGGAAACAATATAGATTGTGAAGCAAATAATTTAGGAGAAGAGAGTAAGAAATATACTAGTGCTAAGAAGAAGAGATCCAAAAAGAAAAGGACTTGATGAAGTGTTTGTGAAACATTAAATTAATTAGAGTGGTGCAATAAAAAAAAATGTATATAATAATATTAACAAAATACAAATAAAATAAGGTAATAAATGAAAGGAAATAATAAAACATATTTTAGGAAGGAAATTGTTGTAGAAAATTGGATTTATTATTTGGTTTGTAAATAAAATAGTACATGACAACACTATGATACTGCTGGGAACAAAGAAATTCTTTGTTCTGAAGGCATTCGGTCATGACGTCTATTAGTAAAAAAATACACTCTTTGTCTTTGTTTATAAAACCTCTCCTTAAATTCCACAACAGGGTGTGGTCAGTGAAGAACAGAAATTACTATTCATCATGACTAAGAAAAAAACCAAAATAACAACCATAATGAATAAAAGGGATGACAGAATGATCATAAAATAACAAGAATTATAGATATATAAATAGTTATGAAAGACATACATAGTATTATAACAAGATAAAGGCTGTATGAGATACAGCTAATATAAAAATTAAGTAAGAGGAAAGAAAAAATAATAAAATATATATGAAAATCTAGTTTGTAAATATATTAACAAAATGAAAATTATTTAAAATAATTTGATGAAAAAAGTGGGAATTAAATATGTAAGTAAAATACAAAGTTATACGTCTCTATAATTTTAGTTATTTTCAGTCATTCTGTTATTCCTTTTATTCATTATGGTTGTTACCTTGTTTTTTGTTCTTAGCCCTGATGAAGGTTTTAAATTCTGGCTGAAACATTGCCACAAATAAATAACTTTTTTCTTATTTGTGTCTTTCACTGATCACACCCTCAACCATCTCCTCATTTATATTATATAAGTTGACAGTCAACTATTAAATCATCATTAAACTACGTTTTATTAACTTCACTAGTCTCACTAGAAAAGAACTTTTACAAAGTCCTCAAATGCTACTTACCGTAAGATACAACAGAATTTAAAAAGCGATACATAGTCATGATTAGACAACATAATATGACTAAGGAAAAACATGAACATATGACTCAATTAAATAATGGACAAACTAGATACAAAAGAGGTTTAATAAACAAACTTGGTACAGCAATTGGCTTGCTTACTGGTAAAATGAATGCCAATCGTAAAGAAAGATATAACGAAACTATAAATCGTGGAGAAGCCAATACATTTAAAACATAAGGTAGAAACAAAATAAAGAACTTATAGCAAAATTCAATTGTAATATCCAAATAGTGAGACATAATAATGAACAATTTTTGAAAGTATCTAATTGACTACACTTGGATAATGTAAAGACAAACATTTATTTGTTACAATTATATCAAACATATCAATATTTATATAATGAAATATAAACTTTAATAGAATTTTTCACACTAGTAGCATTATTACTGTAGAAGATATTAAAAATGTATTTTTATTAAGTAGTGGTTAAGAAATTAACTGGCAATTCATTGTTCTTTCAATGCTAGTGTTATATTATTTTTTAGACTTCCTCTTAAAAACAGTTAGTATGAATCTTATTATAAAATGTTATCCAACCCTACCTATAATAAGAACAAGGAATTAACTAATTTAAAAACAAAACACAACTTAATATTAAAATCGGAAGACAAATTATCCAGAGGTTGAGCAGACATAAAAAATGTTCTATATTGAACCAATAGAACCCAGATAACAGATCTACACACATTAGAAATTATTAACAATATAACATTAGACCATTGTACAGCAGTTATAATCTCAATTGAACCTTTTGTAAAATATGAAGAATATGTAAACAAATACCTTTCCTATGGTAAAACTAGTATCGTTATTGCAAAACAAAATAACTCTAAATTGACAAATTTATTTTTAGGGTCAACTTCATTATTTAAATTTGATATTGTAAACCATAGCTTTCCCTATGTTAGAACTACAATAAACAGCCAACCTTTAGACCTATCCCAACTTCCCACTAATATTCTTAATGTACATATTTCATTTGAAGATCTAAAAAAATGTAAATGTAGATTATATATGCATTTAGATTTAATAGAAGATTATAGACTCAATTATGAACTTGTTCAATATCAGCAGTTGTTGTATATTCAATAGCCTTCCAAGTTAATAAATCTTTATATTATACTTTTTTTAAGCCCGATAGAACTTGAAATTGTAAAAAATAACACAAAAAATTAAATTGTAATCAAAATTTTTTTTTTATTCGAAAGATCAATACGTGACATTAACATTTGAAAATGATTTCGGGCATATGGGCACCGCGGCTGTTCTTGACGAAGCGCATTCTGTAAAATTGTGTTCAGCGATGAGGCGCATTTTTGGCTTATACTTGATTCACTACAATAACAGCTTAGTTTTAAGCAAAATTGCCGCATATGGTCGTGCGATTTGACACCTCTCGATTATTTCCTGTGGGGCTACGTGAAGTCACTGGTTTATGCTGATAAACCAGCAACAATTGACGCCTTGGAGGCCAGCATTGTTCGTGTTATTCGTGACATACGGCCAGCAGTGCTCGAAAAAGTGGCCCAAAATTTGACGTCCAGAATGCGCTTCGTCAAGAACAGCCGCGGTGCCCATATGCCCGAAATCATTTTCAAATGTTAATGTCACGTATTGATCTTTCGAATAAAAAAAAAATTTTGATTACAATTTAATTTTTTGTGTTATTTTTTACAATTTCAAGTTCTATCGGGCTTAAAAAAACACCCTATATAAAATCTTGTGAATTATTATATTCAGCAACAACAAATATCTACTATTAATAATAAAGACCTTCACGAAGTCCCTTACAGAGGTCCTATTCCTCTAGTCCTACCTAGTCCTCTCTTAGTCCTACTACACCTATTCCAGAAACTTAGTCGATCCAGAGTTTCAATTTTAGGGAGGAAGGAGTTAAAGCCTTAGATCATGCCACCAAGGGATCACTTCATGCATAATAATAATGGAAATGATTAACAGGCATACATTTTAATTCAAGAATAACAAATAATAATTAAAATAATTTTACTTTTAATTATTTATTAATAAACAATACACATAATATATAATAGAAAAAATGGCATTTAGATAACTTGATTCACTACAATAACAGCTTAGTTTTAAGCTCATGGCTGACACTGAATTGAGACAAAAGCAATATTACATAAACATGTCCTGATTAATATATAAACTAGAGATGACCTTAATTTTCAACATAAATAGTTAATCTTCATTGTTCTTCAGTTTCAACTTCTAATGCAAAACCTTCTTCAACGAGTTCCTTACCAATGTCGATACCGAGAGGTTCATCAGGATAATATAGTTTGATACATGGATTTAATACTGAATATGTTCCCCTTGTTTCCTTATGACTGATAACTTCAGCTAATCTGGGCTCCAACCATTCTGAAAGACACACCATATCTCCAAAAGCCTCAATGGATGTGCTATCCCAGTTGTCACCTCCATTATTTGATTCTATTCCAGCCATTGAAACTTCAATAGCTTGAAACTTCAGGGATAGAAAATCCAGCTTCAATCCAAAAATCTGTTTCAAGTCATAATACTCTGTGTTACCATAATCTACATATAAAACCTTAACTTTACTTTCATTTGTTTCCATCACGTCAACAGATAATACTTCAGCTCGATACCACTTGTAATCTCTAAACATACAGGCAACAATTCTACCTGGTTGAACGAGACTTAGTTTGTGCCGGATTCTATTTTCTTCATTGTTATAGTATTCAGTCATATCGTTAATAAGGTGCTGAAGTACAATGATTCTCCTAGTAACTAACTGAATCCAAAAGTGGGATGGTGAATCCACAAATGTTACATTAACAGAGATCAAACAACCACTTGTTACTCCCATGAGTTTTTCATAGTGAAAATCACTCATATGGCTTTGAGCACCATTATGTTCTTGATTTTTTATTCTCAGACAATGAGATTTAATTTGGCTTAAATAAACAAGTTCTTTTTTTTTCTTTTTACCTTCTTTGATTATATTTTCAATCATGTTCATTACTTCATCCACATTTTCATTTTTACCCACTATTCTACAGATCATAGAGTTATATTCACCTTCTTCATATCTCAAAGTTATTTTTGTCTGACTTTTTTCCTGTAGATCTTTTAAATAAGTTCCTCCTCTTTCTATTATAAAGCTGACAGAATGTAGAGGTATTTTAACATTTACTTCTTTCCTCCCATCATCGTTTGTATTCTCCATATTTTTCTTGCCACAAAAGTAAAAGTAGGTGGTTGTAGCAAAGATACTCAGTATTGGTAAAGCAACAAATAAAATCATGGGCTTTGACATCAATACCATAGTCGGTTTAATAATTAGTGCACCAAGACTGTTAAATAGTAAATGTTTTAAAACCAAACAAATGCACAACAAAGAAAAACTACGGATATCACTGACGCAACAAGCGTTAAGCGCGAAGGGATTAACAGAGCAGGTTATAAAGAAGACAATCTAACTGGCTGTGAGTGACTTGCATATTAGGTTATAATATATTACAGTTTTTAGATTCGAAATACAAAATAATAGCTAGACACAAAAATTTACACTCTGAAATTTTTAATATATAAAATATCTGTTTGCTTTGGTAAAGATGGTTGAAAGTTTTTACGACGAATCGATTGTTAAGGTTAGTAAAGTTGTCGTTTTTCGACCATATATTCGGAACCGAATTCATAATGTCAGACATTTTACTCAGAATTTAAATCTTGAAATAGAAAAACTTTAGCTAAAAAGTACTGTACTTCAATTTGACGACAAATTAAGCGAACAAAAGGATCCCCTGCTTTCTAATATTTGTTTCCACAAAAATTCCTTATGCGTAATATAATTGAAAAAAAAAAGAAAAAAATTATTATTTAAAAAGTCCTGTTGAAAATTGTTAAGTTAGTTACAGCCCTAAATCACGCCACTCAGGGTTCACCTCATACGATTCTGCCGACTGCAGCATCAGGCCTTATCAAAATGTAATTAGCCCCAGCTAAGGAAGACGCCTGCCTCTCTCTCTTCTTTCTCGTCCAGTCAGATCGCTTGAGTTCTTGTATTCAGTTTATGTTATCATTTTGCTATTTCTCAAACTTTATTGTCTATATGTCAAATAAACTATTTTTAAAAAAAGTTGTTTTAGTGAACTGGAGCTTTAACTGTTGAAGATTACACGTGAAGAGTTTCCATTACATTTTAACCTAAAACCTAAGACAACACGACTACACAGGGTCTAAACCTGAGGAAGAAAGGAAGCAAAAGTAAGGAAACACGATCGTTTCAGGGAATTCTTTGTTGTCGGATATATTTCGTTTAGTAACAGTTATTGAGTATTGGGATGTGCTGTGCCTTAAGCATTGCCGTGGATTTTGAAATGTAAATTTTAATTTGTTACACAAAATGAGCCACAGCTAGACACACCTTCCACACTCATGAACAGAAATGAACTCATTCTTTCCAATAACTGATAGATAAAAGCTACTTTATTACTTTGTTAATTTCAGAATGATGTGTTGCCAAAAAGCAACATACTCCATTTGTTATTACTCTGCATAGCTTTTATGAGCTAAATATAGCCAATATTGAGTACTATATTTTATAGAAATACGTTCCATTAAACATGACTAACGTATGAAATATAATAATGTATATGTAGTAAATTAGAACATGTTTTTAATAATTGAAAATCAGATTAAAAGTTATAAAAAAAAAAGATGATGCAAACGCAGGGCCGTAGCAAGGACTTCCTGAGCCCTTGGTGATTTGAAAAATCTGCGACCTACAATGTCTGAGGGGGGAGGGTCTGAAATATTTTTGAGATTTCTTTAAAATTGTTTATTGTTTTAATATAAAAACACTGTTATTATCAAAGGATACCTAACCCTCAATTTGGAAAAAAACTTTTTAAAAACAGCTTCTGCAACATGTGATGGCAAGGTACATTGAAGTTACCAGCTAGATTTTATGTACATGGCTGTTTGTAGCCTTTAGACAATAATGTTAACATCTGAAACCTTTAGAGGTAAAAAAGTATTTTCCAAGAAAAGAAGGGGTCATCATAACTAGATTATTTCATGAAACAAAAGATTTCACTTTTCCAATCTGGATCAGATGTTAGCTACAAGGCCCCACAAAAACTATTTAGTTAGGAAGTCATTAGTGAATTGAGTTAACTGTATAGAACAGCTAGGAGATCAATCCAGCACATTATATACTGCCAGGAAAAGAATATCTGCTGAGGCATAATAATAAGCAAAGATTGTTCAACATACATTGGCCATTAAAATTCAATGCTGGACATAGCTTCAAGCTATAGTGGAACAAAGTTATCAGAACCAATCATAATACGCTTCCTAATAATAAAACATATTTCTTACTAAGGAGAAAAAAGTAGAAAAAATTATGTAGTACTTGGAGTACTACTAGATCTTTTCATCATTAATGCCATCTTTTGAATAGTTAAAAAATCATACATTTCAAATCTAATAGCTCATTCATTTCATTAGTTTGCACAAGTAACTTGATTATCTCAATGTACTCATAAATAAAACTACAAAATTATATTACTTTAATAAATTACGAAATAAAAGTCTAGGATGATGTACTAAAATGTTTTTTTGTAATTTAATGATAAAGATTATATTAATAACCACTAAAAATACAAAATTTAAAATTTTTTAAATACTCTTTTAAATTTTAATTGATAAATATTAGAATTTCATATTTTCCAAAATCAAGTTATCAAGAAGGGCTTGTAATGATTTTAAATCCTCTCATCTTGAATCAATTGAACATAAGCATATCCTTGATAAAGTTTTTTTTTGTTTCAAGGACTACATTTATGTTTAAGAGTATGTGCAATCAATACATCATCCATTCTTGTCGACACTTTGTAACAATTGTAAAATGCTATATTTTTATAGGTAGACTTGTGAAACCAAAATGGAAAACACCCCCCCTATTAAAATGACAAGAAGTGGACATCAACCAATGTTTTAAAGTCTTACAAAGCTCAAATGTTGTTATACTCATGGGTGGTTTTGGAGTTGTTCCTAGGTTTTCATAACAATATTTTTCAGTTAATTAATTTTTTTTTCCAAATGAATTATACCAAGAGGTTGGAGAGGGTTGAATGATAAATATCCAAGCCCATTATGAATATAACCCAGAATTTGGTCCATATTTTTAAAACCAAAATGAGTCTGGGGGTAGTTAGAGACCTTATATTTGGAATATAATTGTATGTATATAAGAATTATTAGAATAGTCAAAGAAATAAGAAAAATTCAAACTGAATTTATTTTTTTCCGAAGATAATAAATTCACCAAATATGAACATCAAAAATTCATTATATATATATTTGAACATACTAGGTGTGATAATATATTTCTTACTATATAAAGTACTTTAATTTTACAAGGGTCAGTTTTATAAATTATTCTTAGAGTTTATAATATAGGATGGAAGATATGGGAGAGGATGATGTAGCAATTCAACTATGGTATCATGAACTTTGATGTATAATTGGAATAGTGATGAGGTATGTTCTTGATAATTAATCATCTTTGGCAATGATGATGCATTAATGAGCCAAGAAAATAGTTTTTCAAGCTGGAACATCTTTTGCAATGAGCATTCTAAAAACATTATTATAAAAAAAATCTAGATACCTACAAAATAGAGCAGTCAAGAAGCAAATGGCTAAAATTCAGAAATAACTTTCATTAGTGTATTTTAGTATACCTTAGAGGTGAGTAAGAAAAATTATTATAATAACGGAAGGTCAAAATGTGAAACGAATTAAATAAATTTTTTCTAACAAATATTTTGCAGTGTGTAAGCGGGCAATTGTAAGTAGCAAATAGAACTGTTACAGAATACTCATTACTCTTCTATCAGAGTACATATTTAAATTCAAGTAAAAAATTAGCTAATATCGATTCTGCATATGATATGAAATAAATTTTATTAGACTAAATCTTTTCACTGCTCAGAAAAGTAATTGTATCAATAATTTGATGTAACTAAAAATTCCTCAATATTTATTGATTGAGCTGAAAAGACTGCAGTGATGAAGAATCTTATACACCATCCTACAACTATTGGAAGTCATATTTAAAAAAATACACAAAAATTGAAACAGGTAATGATTCAAAAGACTAAAAGGAAATAACAATATGTAATTTATATCTTTCTCTTCCATTTTTTTTTTTTTTTTTTATATTAAAAGATAACTGATTAACGATGAATGGAATATGGTCCGGGTGCAGTCAAATAAAACTCAAATCGTAAATGGGTGTACTATTTGAATTTTATTTGACTGCACCTGGACCATATTCCGTTCATTGATAAACATGGTCAATCAGCAATCTTCCATAATTAATTAACCTTTTAACATTAAAATTTTAGCATAGGAGAAATTAACTTTGATATAACATGATCACTAAAAATAAAAACATAAATAAAAAAAATTATACCAGAATTGAATACTTTGTCTCCTTTTGAGCAAACATCCCGCAGAATTTTTTTCTCAGTAGCTTCCTTGTCAACATAACCATTGAAATGTCCAGTTGGCCTTTTCTGAATTTTACCGACCAGGAGTCCTGGCTCCCCTACAACAGTATGAAGCAGCAATAATGTAGGTATACTGATGAAAATTTTAATATATAGCATAAATAAAACATAATAGTCCAGTCTGCTACCTATTTTGCATTCAATACAAAGTCCATCTGGTCCACGGATAGGTTCATTAGTCGTTTCATCCACTTTTATGAGGCTAATTGGATAGAATGGCTTGGCAAACCATGGTATATATCCACATGCACCAGGGAAGTTCCAGGCATTAACTACATACAATTATAAAATTAACAGCATTCAAGCATATTTGGTACATATAGTTTATATAAGAAAAGAAATACTTACTAACTGCTGCATTGCCCTCAGTTGCTCCATAATATTCTCCGATCTGTTCAATGCCAAACCGATTTACAAAGGGTTCCCAAACCTGGAATATAAATAATCAGAAATTATTAAAGTGTTATAAAGTTAAATATATTAGCAAAGAGATAGGTGGTCGATTTTATTGATATATACTTTTTATCTTGAACAACCAGTTATTGGTAGAGTCAAAATGATAAGTTTCAACTATTATTTATTCTGACAACTGATGTTTTAGCCCAACAATACAAGCCTACCTCAGGGCTAACACATAAAAGACGAACTAATAGCAAAAAGCAAATAATAAAATAATTAAGCACATTAATACATAAAAATGAGCAATGACAATTCTGGTATAAAGAAAGAACACACAAATAAAAAGTAAATCTGGAGAACTCCTCCATGGGGGTAATAAAGTGATCAACTGTTGCACACCTTGTTATCATTCCTAATATTCTTTACATGTATAAACTACATATGTGACTGCTTACGTTATACTAAAAATAACAACTTAGAATCTGGTGAATAAGCATTAAGTAAGGTCTGATGAAGTATATTTGTCTTTTGACAAGGTTCAGTGGAGAAAGTAGGGAATGACTATTGTCACTGGTATCGAACCTTTGGGCCTTCCCATACTTTACTATTATTATTAGAAAAAAATCTGAATCTTAAAAATTAAACCAATAAAATATATTATCAGAAAGTGAGAGATTGTATGAAAGTATAATGAAATTAAAAGTAAGCGAAAATCACTAACTCTTCTTTTGTTTCAACTGAAATATAAATTTTACATATATTAACTAATAATTAGTTTATTTTTTAAAATGAATACTTAAATAGAAATAGGAATCAACTATGACTTATTTACTATTTTGATTCCTTATTAAGCCTATATTAAATATTAGGTACAATAAAATATTTATATTTTAACTAAATAGAAATGATGTTTTAAAGTTGACTCACTTGAAATTTGAGACCATTTCCAAAGACACATCTAACTTTGTGATGTCTGTCAGTAGGTTTAGGTGGCTGGCTTAGGAGGTATCTACACATTTCTCCAATATACTGGGCTGCCTACAACATTTTTAGTTGTACTGAACAATCTCTATCTCAAATAGGTTATTATAATTGCTACCACTTACAGTGCAGTTGTACTTGATACAGTCTATCCAGAAATTAGATGCTGAGAACTTAGGCCTCAGGACAACAGTAGAGCCATTCATCAAAACTTGACCCACACCTACATAATTAAAAATATGAATGTAAGTGAAAGTAAAAAAATAAATAAAAATTTATGAACATAAACAGTAGATTAAAAGTAAATAAATAAAATAGAAAACATATCAGATTTAACATACCCAAAAGTCCTCCGGCAGTATGATACAGAGGAAGGGGATCATAAACAATGTCAGAGCCCTTGAGTCGGAAACACTTAATACAAGCAAGAACTAAAACCCAATACCTAGAAGTTCATTTTAATGATTATTCATCTATTTCGTAAAATTTATACTACAGAACAGTAAGTAGTGAATTCGAAAAATTGTTAACAACTATATTCATATTTTAACATTTTGTACAAGGACTCTACAATATTCTTGGATCTTGATTATTATAACCTAAATGATTTTTAAAACTATACATATAAACTGATATTTTGTGAATACCTTGCATGAGTCATTATTGCTGCTTTAGGAAGACCAGTTGTTCCAGATGTATAAATATACAAAAATTTATCAGTGATTTTCATTTTTAGAGGATTTTCCAATGGCTTTGGAGAGAATTTTGATATCTCCTCAAGATAATTTTTCGATCCTTCTAAAGCTTCACCAGTTCCAATATGATAAAGGTCATAGCCCCTAAGTGATTCTTTAATGTCCTTCAAAGCTAAAATCAGTTATTATTATATTAGAGATGAATAGTTAACCTAATTAATGTCTACTTTTGACAAGTTATAACAATATTGTAATTGAAAAATGTATCTTAATTTTAAATAAAGTAAACTCTCAATTATCTGTGGAATTGCTGTGATTGATGGAATTTTACTACCAACTAACTGTTTTTTAAAAATAAAATATGTAATTAAATCTAATATTAATTTACAATAATAGCTAGCGGTAAATCGTCTACATTAATAAATGTTTTTTATAGTATATAAAAGAATATTTAGTTTTTGAAAATAATCAGTTACTTAGTTTTTATCATAAAAACACTTTCTTTTAATAAGCAGTAGAATATTCAACAAAACACATTTTCCAGCAAATTACGCATTACTGTCTCACCCTAAAGAATGAAGGAGAATGCTTACATGTTCCAATGACACTTTCAGACTTATGCCATGCTCTGAAGTGGATTCCCTCTTTTTTTCCAAGCTCATTTATCAACTTTTTGTTTCTTTCAGTTTTTGCTCATAGTAAATATACATATATTTACGTAGCAACAGATAAGCCGTATCATGGATAATTAATGGGGCATAATTGGAAGTTGACAGTAAAATTTAACATGCATAATTTCAAAGGATGCAAGATAACCATTTGGAATCTGATAATTTTTCTATTGCCTCAAACTACAAGTATAATTTAATTATATTATTTCAATTTCTTGAGACAAGGTAATTATTAATTAATGGTATCATTCATCTCTGTGGTAATTTTTTTATCTTTTAGAAATAATATATTTTAATAAACTTAAGTAGCGCAAAGAACCTGTAACTGTTTAACTCTGTACCTGTCATAGTCTTAATCACTTGGGTTTCATTTCTCTGAATAAGATTATTAATACTGGCTTCTATCTTAATTATTTTCTATAGTTATTGTTCTTATTCTTCTTGAATCTGAAACCATTGTAAATTAATTGTAAGTTGTTTGTACAAAGATACTTCCAACTACTATGTGTACTAACATGTGTTAAGAAATCAAAAATTATTTTATTTTAGGATTTTTCATTACCATATTAGATGTTATTTTCATTGGGGAAAAAAAATAATGTTATTGCTGAGCCTAATGGAAAAAATAAATAGACAAATTAAGGTACTCCAACTGTTATGCTGTTGGATTTTGGTTGGAGTAAGTCGAGATAAATTTTGAAAAAATTAATTAGGTTTCGAATTTGCAATGTATGACTAAAGGAAAAATTATAGAATTGGGAATTGTGTATAAGTTAAAGATACCTAATCTACGAATTGTAATATCTCAGGATCTAAGAGATAAATCAAACATATCCGTTTGTTAGTCATTTTCAATTTATTAGTTCAATTATGTCTCCATGATTATTATACTTGTATTTATTAAATAAATCAAAACTTGTATTCTTTTTTATCTCAACACTTTTTATTTTTCACCAGTCCAACGTTTCGGCCATTTTAGCCAACCTCAAGGACATCTTCAATTATAATTTCTTCCTCACATTAAATTTAGAGTTACTTTTGCAGGCTATTCTGCCCAGGTCATTCATTAATTACAAATTAAAAACCTATTTTTTAAATTTAAAATCATAAATATTTAATTATTCTTATATAAGATTATCCACACAAATTCACTACCATATACACAAACCATTTATCTTAAGTAAAAGCAAAGGAAAGTAACTCTAAATTGCAAATTCGAAACCTAATTATTTTTTTCAAAATTTATCTCAAGTTCCTCCAACCAAAATCCAACAGTATAACAGTTAGAGTACCTTAATTTGTCTATTTATTTTTTCCATTAGGCTCAGCAATAACATTATTTTTTTTCCCCAATGAAAATAACATCTAATATGGTAATGAAAAATCCTAAAATAAAATAATTTTTGATTTCCAAACACATATTAGTACACATAGTAGATGGAAGTATCTTTGTACAAACAACTTACAATTAATATACAATGGTTTCAGATTCAAGAAGAATAAGAACAATAACTATAGAAAATAATTAAGATAGAAGCCAGTATTAATAATCTTATTCCGAGAAATGAAACCCAAGTGATTAAGACTATGACAGGTACAGAGTTAAGCAGTTACAGGTTCTTTGCCCTACTAGAGTTTATTAAAATATATTATTTCTAAAAGATAAAAAAATTACCACAGAGATGGATGATACCACATTAGATATCAATTTAACATGTTTCTTGCCACACCATCTATATCTGAGTAAGTTTATGCTTCCATAGGGGTCTTTTCACGCAGATATTGATTTGGTGACAAATGAGTTAAAATCCAAAAATAAAATGCAAGTGAGTTGTTTCCCATCACAAACATAAGTATAGCACAACATTACTCATGAAAAAAGAAAAACTAAAGGTTTTGTAAAATTTAATCCAAGTCATTTATGAGGAAAGTAGTCAGTACTATATATATGTATGATATGATAAGACCATCTAACAGTACTAATAAGAAATTATAAAATATATGTATATATATTAATTAGATGAATCTATACCTTGAGTTAGTTCTGTCCCATAGATTAAATACTTGGCTCCACTTATCTTGAGAGAATGCTCAAGAACTTGTGTTCTCTGATTGGTGTTAATTAGGGCACCAACTCCACCTATCTTCATTAAACCAATCCAAACTGAGGGGTACTCCACCCTGGTTTCCAAAAATATGGCAACAGAATCTCCTTTAGCAAGACCTATTGAACAGTAAAACCTTGCAGCTCTATTACTAAACTCGTCCATCTGAAAGAAAAAAATAATGATAGATGATAATGGATCAACTGGAATGAAGCTAATTAAAGATGACAACATATATTCAATAAAGAAATTTTTAAAAAACAACTATATTATTAGGGATGAAGACAAGATGTATTAACTGCTTATGATGAATAAAAGTGGGTAATCTTGAACTATGTATAGTCACTTCCTTACCTCTTTGTATTTGATACTATTTTCACCACAGATAAAAGCAGTCTTTTGTGGGGTTTTCTTGACATGGTTCAGAAATATATCCAGTGTTGTCCATCCCCGAAAGTCGTAATAGAATATGAGAAGCATCATGTGCCCAATCTTTACTACCAAGCTAAAATCAAACAAAACAAATCATGTGCTATATTTATGGTTTATTTATACAACCATGGAAAGTGAAGATTTTATAAAAGTAAATTACATTCAGAATATTATTAAGGTAATTTAATAATAATAAGTTACTTCTAATATTAATATTTATTTCACAGAAATGCTTTTAATAATAATTAGGTAAAAGTAGAGTAGATTTATATTCCATATCAGAAAAGCAATTCACACTGTTTCTCAAGAGTTCGTACCAATAAACAGAGGGGAAAGAATCTACACTTTACAATCAAGAAGGGAAAATTCCTTACTTCTGAGTTCTTCACTAATCCATATAATCCCACCTTAGAAAAACTTAAAATAAATAGTTAAGCTATAACTTTCTAATCTTCTTATTATTATTTATACAATAAATTTAGTTTCCTATCTAACAAAAATAATAAATTTAAAATACTGATGTTAAAAAAAATCGTATATAATTGAAAAAACGTTACTTCTTTAAAGAATTTTTGTTTTAATTTAATAATATTAATAAGGTTGAATACAAACTGACACAGGTCAGTCTTATCTAAAATAATGATCTACTATATTGGAAAAATAATTATATCAAATTAACTAATATTTGGTTTTAGCTTTAAAAATATCTATGTAAGTATTCAGAAACTTTAGGGCTTGATGCTACTGTATTTTACCCTCTCAATTGTCTGCCCAAGAAAAATATATAATTATTAAGATAAAGCAAAAATAATAAACAAAATCCTTAAATTCTATACATTTTTGCTGAAATGAGTGAAATAGTGATTAAGTTGAGTAACGATAAAGTTAATAATGCAACGACAAAAATTGATTAAATGATCAAACTATAAGAAAAACATAGTCTATAGTTTCACAATGTTCTAACATTGTTACCAAGATCTAAATGTTATCCCAGAACTCCTAGCATTGTTACTAAAATGCTAAAAACAAATTTTATCAAATAGCTAACTTGAAGATTTACATGAACATTTATAAATTAATGAATAAAAGATACATGAGATATTCAAAGACTAAAACAATTGATATTAACTCTAAATTTAGCATTGATGTTAAAGAGGAAATTAAATTCACTGATACTTCAAAATATTACGTTTTTCTAATGGTTATAATTCTAAA
>NW_027116277.1:167047-169918 GCF_000696795.3 Halyomorpha halys
ATATAATTAATAAAATAAAGTTATTGTTTCTTTAAAATTTTACTGGGGTGAAATAATATAGAATGGTGATTCTTTCCCCTTCCCTACTGGTGCGATCTGTAGGGAAACAGTGTGAATCACTCCTCTGATAAATGATGCAAGTCAGCCCTACTTTAACCAATGATTATTTAAGTTTATGTTAACTTAATAAAACAAAAACCTAGTCAGTTTACATTTGTAAAACCAAACACATGTTACATTAGTTAAGATAACAAAAAAAAAAAAAAATTCAGAAAACATAGACCAAACTACAAAAATAGAAGTGATGCAATTATGCATATAGTGAAGCTAATGATAAAACAGCATAGGTGATGGAATGAAACCAATTGCTGAAAGTTTTAGTATGTTTTAGTTATAGTCCATTCATCAAGGGGTTTTGAAAAGAAAAAGTCATAGAAGTTTCTCTACGAGTCTAGGTTTGCTAGGGGTGCCAAATCCTAATTTTAGATTTACCACTTCCCAATAACGAAAATACAAAAAACAACACAATCATGGAAATTTTTTCGATTTCTCTCTTATAACTATTAAACTAAGCATTTTTCGAATAAACGTAAAAAACTCTCCTCTGATTGTCCAGTTGCGTTTAAGCATTAAGAGGCATATGCTAAAAAATAACTATCATACAAATATCGGGAGCGCCCATGTCAAACTGGAAAATTAAAACATTTTTTTTTGTTTGCATTTTTCACAGAGAACTGAAAAGTAGCCTTATTATAAGCTTGTTCTAGTGGTATCTCAGATTGACCAAAATTGAAACAGAATATATGCCTATATAGTAAATTTTGTCTGCTTTAATTTCATGTTATTGAATAACCTCGTGTCTTTAAGTCCTGTATGTCTATTCGTTTTCTTTTGTTACATGAAAACTGTTAATTTTCATATATTTAAGACCACAAAGACATTATTAATGGGTTCAGTTTTATATTTCCTCATTTTAAATTATATTAAGAATTTCTACTGAAACGGCCATACATAAACAATCCACTTCAGAAAGTGTACGTGGTCTTTATGTCGCATCACTGCAATTTTCAGCAATCTTAAAAAAGTATACTTTTTACTTTCACTTACCTACATAAGGAATATATAGTAAGGGAAAGGTGTAGGGATCATGGAGAATTTCGAATTCGGGTTTTCGATGGAAAAAGGCGTTTTGAGGTCTTTTAAGTACAAATAACCAAGTCTCGCAAAATGGTCTATGTGCATGTAGCATAGGTTTGAAAAGTCGCACGAAACTGAAATCACTTTTTTAAGGGGGGTATATGGATGGGATGTGATAGCAACAGTTTTGGATAAAATCGACAGACTAAAGTGCCACTTTATAGAATCGATTTTTAGTATTTTTTTCGATTTTTTCTCGAGAACGGGTTTAACGATTTTGAATTAACTTCATTCCAGTGTACAATTAAATGGACTTTAATTAAAACTGGAAGAACAAGCTGATGCAGGAGACCGAAACAATTTGAGATTTGAAACAGAAGAAAACCTACGGATACAGAGGTGTCCTAGCAGACTTGAAGGATCATTAAGATGCACAGATGATTCTAGAGAAAAGGAAAATAATAATAATTTAGAAGGAAAAAGTAAGAAAGTGGATTGCGAAGCAGATAATTTAGGAAAAAGAGAGAAATATACTGGTACCAAGAAAGTACTGACTGTGAAAAGTACAGATATCTCCCTATATATCTTCCCTCAACTAGCGCCATGAGAAAAAGATCTTAAGAGCAATGGAGAGGAGCATCCTAGGCATAAGAAGAAGCCAAAAGCGCAGCAGATTATCAATAAGGAAATATACCGGGGTCAAATCATGTAATCAGACACATCAAGAAGATGAAATGGCAATGGGCTGGGCATCTAATGAGGAAGAACGAAGAAAACTGGGCCAAGAAACTAACAGAGTGGATCCCCTTGGATATGAGAAGGAACCGAGGCAGACAAAGAAGAAGATGGGTAAACGAGATAAAAAAGGTAGAAGGATCACTGTGGTCACGAAAAGTGAAGGACAGAAAATACTAGAAGAAAACAATAAGCGATCTCTCAGTGAACCAAAGTACGGTAGTCCCCATTAAAGGATATATTATTCCTTAAAACAAGAAGGTCTAAATACATGTATAATAAAGAAAAAGTAGATGTAAATAATGCTATTATAAATGTGTATATGTATATAAATAAAGATTATTATTATTATTATTATTAATATTAGCTAGGTTTTGTCCTCCTTTAAATAGTCATAAAGGGCTTAAATGACGAATTAAAAAATTTTAAATTGGCTGGAATAATATTTTCCCACCTCGAGAACCTTTGAAGTACGAATGTTAAAAGCAACAGAAAATACAAATGTTCGCCTTCTCTGGTCTTTGTTTTCTTACGGCAATCACAAAAATAGTGATGACTTCAAGACGAGCACAGCGAACTACAAAAAACCTGGGGATGTATGTAGGGTGATGAGTGAATTTTTTTTTTTATAGGCTTCAAAAAATCTGTACATAGTTAATACGTATTTTATTTTGATATTTTACCTCTTATTCTTTATTCGAGTATATAACTTACATTGATATAAGATAAAAATATAAATATTCTAAATATTAATTCCATGTAATATTAAAACGCCAGAAATAGATAATTGTACCACCGTGTCGAAGAAAATTCAAATGGGAACAGGATCAGTGTATCTGAATGGTATAATTTTTAATTATCTTTTTGAAACTTCAATTATAAACCAGAGACACAAATTAACTACTAATTTTTATTTTTAATTATATTATTTCAAAAATTTTTTTGAGACAATGTAATATTTATTAAATAAATCAATTTTATATCCAAATCAGTCTCAAC
>NW_027116277.1:173298-178807 GCF_000696795.3 Halyomorpha halys
GAAACGTTGGACAAATGAATAAATAAAGTGTTGAGACTGATTTGGATATAAAATTGATTTATTTAATACTAATTTTTATATTAAAACAGTTTCAATTACAAATTAAATTTTATTTTCGTAAAATAAAAATAAAAATTACATCTTTTTCAACCTTCAAACTTTTCGGTTTAGATTACCTTTAAATTTTTATTTGCAGAACTTAAAAATATAATAAATTTATATTACTATTTCTCTAACTGAAAAAAATAATAATAAAAAGGGTAATTTAAACTTCTAACTAATTTATATATTTTGCGATCACATATCGATTTATTTTAATAACATTTTTTATTTCAAATGTATGAGGGCTTCTTAATATATTAATTTTAAAAAAATGAAAATGCTAACGATTTTAAGATCGGCCACTTGCGTATCGATTTATTCAAACATTTCAAATGTCTATCTTATTACGAGTCCCTTAATGTATTTTTATTCTTTGCATCTCTGAAAACATAATAAGGGCCCCTAACAAGTTTGAAAACGGACAAGTTAGGAAAATAATTATAATTAAAACATTAGTAATTAAAAAAATAAATAACTGGGACTGAAACCCTGTTATAAATAATGTTGAACTTAATTATCATTTAAAATGTTGTCATTAGCATAGAACGTGGCTAAAAAAATACATGCTCTTAAGTTTTCTGTTATAAGCTAGTATCCCTTCTCTATCAATTTATAACCATTCAAAAAAATAAAATAATAATTTTTCTTAAATGCATAGGCAAACCTAGATTAAAAGTCTTAGAAACTTTAAAATTATTTTCATGGTCAAAGAATTATTAAAAATAATAGACTAAAAACATTTGTGAAATCAAATCTTCGAAAACCCATTCCATCTTTGTACTTCATATATTTTTGTATAAGTAATTCACCTTTTCATGCAAATGTTTAATAAGAGTGAAAAGAAAGCGATTTATTTCAAGGAGACTGTGCACTTAATCGATATAAGACAAGTGCATGGAATACTCCACAGCTATCGAGTATCAAAGATAATCTTACGTTATCATAAGAGCTTATTTATTGTACAGATAAAATAGACTAGATATTAAAACATATTTACAATTCAGTGCTGATAAAAATCCATATTCTTAAACATCAATTTATAATTCATTTTTGAGGACGGGAGATAAAAATCTATACTGAAATACCAGTATTGTAATAAAATCAGTACAGATCAGGGAACTTAAATTTCTTTTATTGTAACATGATTTTTTTTATTAATTAAGAAGTGTTTTAGTAACAGTAAATATACTCATGTTTACTGGTCTATTGGCAGGGAGATGAAGCTTCAAGAAATTATTAAGTCCCAACTCCATTAATGTTAAGCCCAGATTTCACGCTGACAGGATAGCTGTCGTAGTTATTAACAAATGTAAACTGACATGTACTCTCGTTATACCATGCTATGCTTGACGGTTGGTAATACTATCAGCTATCTTCGCATGCACAACAAACTTGCGCGACAGATATCTGTAACGTGGAAACGAGCCTTTAAAACACGGAGAAGGAAATTATTTTTATCAGTTCTTTTTACGAAGTGTGACTGAGTCATTAAATTTCGGATTAATGGGTTCTTTATTCCTGTATAACCATCTAAATATAAAAGAGACATTAGCAGACAAGCCAACGATCATGATGAATGATAGTGTAGGGTGAATGAATTCATAGTATTTATCTACGTCAAGTACAAAGATGATACCGTATGCCATACACATAGAGAATTGAACGGCATACTAAATCTGTGTAGAAATAACGCCGGAAATTACCATCCAGAAGAAGTGGGGTGTGATCAGCCCGCCATACAAACCAAGTAAGCAACACTTAAAATAAAGAGCTGATTCTCGTAAATGAAGTTCTTTACAAGAATTCGTTAATTTATCCTTGTAGAAAAAAAAAACCATGTCCAGGTATGACGGATAAAAGTGCCTGACGACTGACATAAATACACCCTCGCGAGAAATTTTTATCACCCTAGTTTCAGAACTCCAAACCAAAGATCTTTTTTTGAACTTTTTTCAAATTGTTTTCATTTTTTTTTTTTGTACATAACCACATAAACATTTCTCAGTGCTATCTAAAGTATTGGATCTCATGACCTATCAAGAAGAATTTTCATTGTGTATTTTTTAAATTTAGTATTCATTAAGAACACTACATTTAATTGCTGTTTTGTGAGAATAATTCAATTAATTACATAGAAATTTGGATTAAAACGACTATAGCTCAACAGGGTGTAGAACAGGATAAACCAAAATCTTATGGCATCTTCACCTAAGGTTTTTTTTTTTTTTTGTATATATCTATATTCGACACAGTTCTATAATTTAATTAGTTTTCACTAATTTATTAATTTTTCTTTTTAAGGATCCTTTGAAGCTGTAATATTCCTTAGGAATATTATTTAGTTTTTGGTATGTCCATATACTAAATTAATATTTCATAAATTACCCACAGGATTTTGATGAAAATGTAAACTGTTTGATATCGGTTTAATAAATCTGATGTGAGGTAAGCAAGCAAATGTCAGACCTTAAAGCATTCTTGTAGTTCATATACCTCTAGAAAAAGTTTCGTCCAAATCAGTTTAACTATTTTGTATCAATCAAAATATGGGCACTGTTAAAATAAAAAATCAAAACTACGCGATTCCAGGCCATATAGTTACAAACAAAATGTTGATAAGCTTAGGTTTTAGTTATGGTGTATGAAGTTCTCTTGTATTAAATCATAAGGAAATATAATACTTTTTTTTGTGTCCAGTTCCTTTCGCAATTAACTCTGGAATATCCAATGGCAAGAATTATTTTCAATGAAAGATTCTCAGGAAGAATCCAATTTTAAAGCTAGTTTTTAAATCCGGTAATGTCCTTTAGGCGTAAATCTAAAAAAAAAAATTTTTTTACGGTTATTGACGATTTCCAGATGGTATGGAAAATCGAGCAAACTCTGTTCTTTCCAAAATCGTTTGAGAATTCAATTTCCTATGAGAACCTCTTCTTATTATATCAGTATTCGGAACCGGCCGATGGCAGTCTGTTTAGATAAATAATTCTTATGATGTTGAATTCTCAGCTATGATGACTGATTCTTATGTGAAATTGAATCCTCAAACAGTTTTCTTGTGAATATGTAATCATATTACTTATATTACATAGACTGGTATATTCTAATGAAAATACTACAAATAAAGTCATTACGCATTGGAAGTTTGGTATTTATAAAGTCGTCACCAATTTAAACCTACAAATGTAGCTATTACACTTTTCAGAAAACGTTTTTTTTATTCTCAGGACCTTTTTAATTTTTTGAGCCATAGATTGCGTTTATCAGACCTAATTTTGCAAAAAAAATAAATAAAATCCTAGTAAATTAATAAAAATAATGAAATCGAAAAATGCAATTTTTTACATTAGTCACTTAAATGTTTTGACAAGATTTGTAGTTTATTGTTCAACATAACATATTTTATTACCTAATTAAAAAGAAAATATATATTCTTAAACAAATCAATGGTCAGTATTTTTTCACAGACATTCCCTTATTAAGCCTTATGAAATATTAATTGGAATTTTTTCGTCACACTCTAACATCCATAACACTGTATCTCATGGCTGCTTTCTGGAAAACAGTCAAGGTATTGGAAATTGGAAATTTGGACAAAAAAGGACTAGCTCAGAAATATACCAAATGTATAAAAAAAGACCATAGGCTACAAACATATGCTGGATTCTGCACTTCTGAACATTCAAAACATCCAAAATTGAACTAAAGAACTTGTGCATCATTTACCCATGAACTGCATCTCTTGCATCTTAGTACAAAACCCTGTGCTCTTCTAACTGACGATCCAAGTTATGGGCCAAAGAAAGAAAAAAAAAATTATTGAGGAAATACTGGATTGATAATACAATGCCTTTGTTTTATCAGTAGATTTTAAGAAAAAAAATTGTGGTTATGCTGTTAGAATCCTAATTTTTTTGTAATTTTTGATGTATCAAAGTTCCAGATAATATTTCATAAGGCTTATTTAGGGTGGGGAATGTCTGTAAAAAAAAACTGGCTATTGATTTGTTTAAGAATATATATTTTCTTTTTAATTAGGTAATAAAATAAGTTATCTTGAACAATGAACTACAAATTTTGTCAAAACATTTAAGTGAGTAATGTAAAAAATTGCATTTTTCGATTTCATTATTTTTTATTAATTTACTACGATTTTTTTATTTTGCAAAATAAGGTCTTATAAACGCAATCTAGGGCTAAAAAAATTAAAAAAGGCTGAGAATAAAAATATTATGGAATGAGGATATTAAAAAGTAAAACGTACTGTTTATTTTTGGTCTTCTGAAAAGTGTAATAGCTATATTTGTAGGTTTAAATATGATGACGACTTTATAAATACCAAACTTCCAATGAGTGATGGCTTTTTTTTTGTAGTATTTTCTGGGAATCATTCATTGAAAATACTTCTTGCCATTGGATATTCAAGAGTTAATTGCGAAAGGAACTGGAAAGAAAAAAATAAACGTATTATATTTTCTTATGATTTAATACAAGAGAACTTCATACACCATAACTAAAACCTAAGCTTATCAATATTTCGTTTGTAACTATATGGCCTGGAATCGCGTAGTTTTATTTTTTTATTTTAACAGTGCCCATATTTTGATTGATACGAAATAGTTAAACTGATTTGGACGAAACATTTTATAGAGGTATATGAACTACAAGAATGCTTTAAGGTCTGACATGTGCTTGCTTACCTCACATCAGATTTATTAAACCGATCTCAAACAGTTTACATTTCCCTCAGAATCCTGTGGGTAATTTATGACATATGAATTTAATATATGGACATACCAAATACTAAATACCTTTATCTATTTGCAGATATTAGGGTTTAGTCAGCTTTGCCAATTAATACTCTGCATGCCTAAGACATTTGGGAGATCATAGGGCGAGGCGATAGCTGACTTAAAATATTTAGAATTCGTTCTTTGATTGTTGAACGATGATGAAAAATGTGCATTTAAAATACATCAAAGGTATATTGTTTACAAAATAAATTTTACGAAAATGATTATTTATCAGTACACCCTGCTCGAGAAAAACTGTTATTTATTAAAAATGATAACTTAAATATTAATAGAAAATAGAACATAAAAATGACTATTTTTGTAAGTTTCAAAGCAATCCGAGTCCCTTCTATTTAATTAATTTATTATTACCCATTAGAGCTGGAAAGCCACCTCTTAATTACAGGAAAGCTCAAAAATCTATTCTAAGATTTATATGTTGTATTAGTATAGGAGATTTATATACGCAGGTTATATACTCGTATCTACTAGTTCTCACTGACATAAGAATTGATTTTATTAGTTGACTATGCGTAACTTATTGAAATATTAAAAGTCTAGGAAAACCAAGGCGATCAATAACAAATCCATCTCTGGATAATTAAATTAATATG
>NW_027116277.1:178859-188084 GCF_000696795.3 Halyomorpha halys
ATAATATATACAATATTTACACAATCGACCTGAGGATCCCTGAGCCCACTCTATCCCCCACGTGTGAGAGGTAGAGCAGAGCTCAAGAGATCCCAGCGCATCTCTCTCGCCGCATCACTGGTAATATTTGCGTTTTTTTAACCTATTTATTTGTGTTCCAACTTATTTATTCATTGATATGTTTTTTAAAAATTTATTTATTAGTTCTTTTTAAATCTATTTAATTTTTTTTAGTAAACTGTTCTACTGCTGTAATTATACCTGTTTTATTTTTGCCTTAATATCTATCGTTGATTTTTGTATATTTGCTTAATTTATCAAACGGATGTTGCAGATGCAGAAGAGAAGAGGTATGAAGGAGTGAAACGGGCAATAATGGATTCGATGAATTTGTAATTTGTTATTTTGCTTAGTGCAAGAAGGAGGAAAACGAATATATGTATATAGGAAAAAAATGTATTTGTAGTGTATTGATCATTATGTTTGAAAAATAAAAAATGTTAATGTATTGTATGTATGTCCAATTATGGATTGATGGGTACACTGTGTGTTATAGCAACCCAATTAGTACAAGAGCCAGGAAGAAAAAAAGGCAGTATGATATAAAGGCACATATGAATATAAATTTGGCAAATGAAAATTTGTCCGTACAACTATAAATCAATTTATTTTAGCAAATATCATGAAAACTACTACTCCTACGACGATAAACGTATTAAACTACTTCATAGCCCATTAAACTAGCTTTAATTTGAGTGCTAACAGACATCTGTACGTCAAATGGTTTTTGAGATATAGATTTTGCAAAATAAATTCACTAACCACTTTCAGTACATTTTTATGAAACATTGCTTTTTAAAAAGCTATATCTCGAGAACTATTGAACGTAAATAGCTCTATTAGGGCTCATATTTCAGAAAATTTACTCTCTTTTAAATGATTTTCTCTTAGGTTAGCTATTGTTGATGGTAATTCTAAAGATACAGAACTCCGAATGAAAAATTAATTTTTTTTAAGGTTTTGAAACAGCCGCCAGTTTTTATTCCCCCCACCTATACTTGGCAGACTCATTTTGACTAGTAATTATACATAGTTTTCATTAGAGTAATTAAAAATTGGGGTGGAATAACTGACTTTTTTCTTCTCCTGGGCTCTTGTACTAAATGTATTTGGGCATCATGGCCAAATAAAGAAAGATATGAAAGAGAAGGGAGAGATTCTCTTTCATATCTTCAACATAGCATCAACCTGCCACACACCTGCGAGGTAGTTCTGTTTTCTTTCTTATGATTGTAAGATATATGGAACAAATAATTGGTAAGTGGAACTAATACCAACCAATAAATGTTTTAATTTTCTATTTTTTTTTTTTTTTTTTTTGTAACTCTAGAAATACGTTTTTTCGACCGATAACTTAATTTCTCATTAAAAACAATATAAACCTCTTTTTGTATCAATTTACTCATTATTTCAAGCTAAAAAAGATTTGTAACTAAAAATTCAGAATAGATAACAAAATGGTGGATGAAACACTGAAAAGTCTAAAATCTTCGCTCATTTTTCAGTGCTCATTATTTTCAATCCCATATACAACCAGATAAAAATTAATAAATTTTTTTTAATAGTGTAACTTTGCCAAAGTACGAGCCCTCATAGAGCTTTATACGTTCAATTGTATAATAAATCCACATTTTATGAATTTATTTTGGCAAATACCGTGGAAATTAGTACTCCTATATATATATATATATAAGATAGTGAATTTAGATAGCTTCAATCTGAATGCTAATAATAATTTATAAAATCTATTTTATTTTATTTTTAATAAAAACCTGCTGTCGATTAATGTTCAAATCAACAAAATAACTGAACAAAATATTGAAGTAAGATAATATCTTAAAATAAATAAAAGGATGCAATCCTTTTTTTTTTTTACATTTATTATATTGAACTGATAAAATATGAAGAAAATAAATTTAAAAATAAAGTAACTGTCTAAATAGTTTGTATAAAGATATTGTAAAATAAAGAGTTTTTGACAGTTTGAACTTAGATAACAAAAATTAATGAAAAAAATTAATCCTTGTGCTGAAAATTTTTATTTATCAATAATTGAATGAAAACACCTCAAAATCGCGGAAATTAGTATTCCTATAAAAGATTTTTAGAAACCCAATTTTTTTCTAAATACCAAATAATGAATATCATATGAATTTCTTCGGCAACATCTCAAGGACTATTAGACGAACATAAATCAATTAGGATTCACATTGAAGCTATGTGATACGACAATGATTATCGAGGAACGATTGAAGGAATTATTGCGATATTTGCCAAAATAAATACACAAATTGTTGATTTCTCGTTATTTGGAAAAAAAGTTGGATTCTATAAATTGAATCTCGCCAATTATTTTGCGTGAAGATTTCTATTAGGCCTCAAATTTAAGCATATCTATTCTACTTGAATAAAAAATAACCAACAATTTTAGGCTTTTCAGTTTTTCGGCAACAGTTTTGTGATTTATCCTAATTTTTTAAAACCAATAGCATAATACTATTTAAGTAAATTGATACCAAACAAGATTTACGATTTTCAGTGTTGGATTAAATGCGATTTTGACATTATTCAACGTTGACCGAAAAAAAACTTACAATGACCCATAATAACGGTCTAATTAAAGACGCCAATAGTCAACGTCATATATATATATATATAATAAACAAACCTTAATTTTGATCTCAGTATCAAGCTAAATGCCATTGCCAACTACCTAAAAAACAGTTTGAATGTCACAATAGTTACCATTAGTTTAGGGGTCATTTTAGGCTCTAGGAAACATTGCCAAGTTACTTCCAGGGTCTAAATAATTTTTGTTTTGGTGTTTAGCAAGTTATCATTACTGGATAAAATGCACTAACTAATAAATTGGAATGCATAGCTGGGTCAACAAAAAATTAATACTTGTTCTGAAGTTTTATTTATCAATAATTGAATGAAAACATCTCGGAGTTCGTAACAAGAGGTTTCAATCATTTTAATTTATAATCATCATTCTCATCACCACCACAAAAATAATTTATAAAATCCCTTTTTTTTGTTTTAATGTAAACCAGCTTTCGATTAATGTTCAATTTCTACAAAATATTGAAGTAAGATAATATCTTCAATTAAATAAAATGATGCAATAATTTTTTTTTTACATTTATTACATTAAAACTGGTAAAATATGTAGTAAATAAATTTAAATATAAAGTAACTGTCTAAATAGTTAGTATAAAGGTCGTGTCAAATAAAGTTTGTGAAACTTTGAACTTAGATATCACAAATTAATGAAAACAAGTTAATCCTTGTACTGAAAAATTGTATTTATCAATAATTGAATGAAAACACCTCGGAGTTCATAACAAGAGGTTTCAATTATTTTTAATTAATAATTTTTTTTTACATTTATTACATTAAAACTGGTAAAATATGTAGTAAATAAATTTAAATATAAAGTAACTGTCTAAATAGTTAGTATAAAGGTCGTGTCAAATAAAGTTTGTGAAACTTTGAACTTAGATATCACAAATTAATGAAAACAAGTTAATCCTTGTACTGAAAAATTGTATTTATCAATAATTGAATGAAAACACCTCGGAGTTCATAACAAGAGGTTTCAATTATTTTTAATTAATAATTTTTTTTTACATTTATTACATTAAAACTGGTAAAATATGTAGTAAATAAATTTAAATATAAAGTAACTGTCTAAATAGTTAGTATAAAGGTCGTGTCAAATAAAGTTTGTGAAACTTTGAACTTAGATATCACAAATTAATGAAAACAAGTTAATCCTTGTACTGAAAAATTGTATTTATCAATAATTGAATGAAAACACCTCGGAGTTCATAACAAGAGGTTTCAATTATTTTTAATTAATAATCATCATTCTAATTATCACCACAAAAATAATTTATAATTTTTTTTTTTAATGTAAACATGCTTTAGATTAATGTTCAAATCGACAAGATATTGAAGTAAGATATATTAAATTAAATAAAATGATGCAATAATTTTTTTTTTTACATTTATTATATTAAAACTGGTAAAATATGAAGTAAATAAATTTAAATATAAAGTAACTCTCTAAATAGTTAGTATAAAGGTCTTTTCAAATAATGTTTTAGAAACTTTGAACTTAGATAATAAAAATTAATGAATTGTGAACACAAAAGCGTTCCAGTTGTTTGCAGATAAAATTTATAGACGATCTAGAATAAGGATGAATTTAAATCAATGGAATGTAGAGATAATTTTTTTTTTAAATATTAAGAATACTTAATCTATCAGCATTTATTAAAAGAGAAAAATCCACAAACACAACAAAATACGAATTGTTTTAACCAGTAAACATAATTTCGCTTGAAATATCATAAAATCAACTAGCAAAAATTGATAACACATTAATTCTATGTTTACCTTTTGAGCAATCTAAATATGAAATGAAGCTTGCTGTTCCGTTTGCAAACACTTGTTAATTCAATAACATGCATAAAATTCGCGGTACGGTTAATAACCGACAACAAAGGCCACACAAAGGGGCGTGCCGAGTTCTCGAAACTCGAACTTCTCGAACTTAAAATTTTTAGTGTTTCTTTTTATGCTTCCAACATTCATTATTAAATACAACTTAAAATATAAATTAAATAAATCAAAAAATTAGTATCCGATCAATTACACAGTTAATTTTAAAACAGATACTAAGAATTTAAACCAACATTATGCAGACATTTTAAGCAAAATAAATTTATAAAAACAATAGAGAAAATTGTTACTAGTTACAATTAAATTTAATAATGGAATTTTGAGAATTAGAATAAATACCAAATTGAAACAAAAATGCAATTTAAAATAAAAAATATATTAATTTTAAAACAAGGCAGGCAGACCTGTGTGAGTGGGAGGTTATAAATGGTTTGTTATATGGTGGTGTATTTTATATTGTTGATAATTTTATAGAGAAAAATAAATGTTAATGTTTTTAAATTTTAAATAAATAGGTAACTAGACTTAAGCTTAGTAAGCTTATTAATAATAAATATGTCTTTTTAATAATTGACTGTTGGAATAGGTTTTAAAATTAGAATAAAAAAAATGACCTGGGCAGAATAGCCTGCAATAGAAATTGTAAATTAATGTGAGGAGGAGTTTTGTATTGAAGGTATGTTATATTATGTAGTGAATAATGATGTTGTTGTAAATGTTTAAAAATGAAGATATAATATAAGCTGTTGAATATTTAGATGTCCTTGAAGATGGCTAGAATGGCCGAAACGTTGGACTAGTGAGAAATAAAGTGTTGATACAGCATTGGATACTAATTTTTTGATTTATTTAATAGATAATTACCTTGTCTCAAAAAAATTTGAAATAATATAATTAAATTAAAATATAAAGTTTACAATCAACCTAACTGAACAAAAAAAAATCACAACTACCCTACTTTTCGGATTTATTCCCGTCTTTTTTTTTATTTATTTCATGGAGAACCTTATTTGGAAGAAAAAGATTCAATATTTTGCAAACATTTTTTCCTTAAAGCTACCTTTTGGTTATTTTCATTTTTTTTTTTTCAATTAACGAAAAATCAACTTTTGTTAATTTTTTTTGGCAAATATAATAGAAACTAGTAGTTCTACGAAGATAATCTAATGATTAGACAATTGGCAGTTAATAATTTAACTATTATATGTCGCATTTTACTTTTATTTGAGTGTTAATTGACATCAGTACGTTGAATATTGCTTATGACAAAGTGTTTCAGAAACCAATTTCTTTTACTATAGATGCTCGTGAATTTAATGAGTCCCATAAATCGAAATTTGTCTCAAATGAGCGAAAGGTTCTGTTTTTTTTTGTTTTTTTTTCAATATCTACTTTTTAAAAATATTTACACTCGTACGTGTTATATAGTCTAAAATTATGAATTATTTGTAAACGGGACATAGCAGGCAGATTATATAAGACAAATTTTGGCGAAATATAACGAGTTCGTTGACCTATAAAGTTTGATTGCGAATAATCTAAGATGGCAGACGTTCATATTTCCAGTCTAAGGTGAGAGTATATTCGGCCTCTACGATCAAAAAACTTTTTTAAAATCGGTCGCTGTTCTTAGCCTCGGCTCCCAATCTATTCGATTACCACCTGGGACAGTACATATTTATATCTTAGCATTTACCTGAAATTCTTTCACTAGTTAGTTCAAGGCGGGATCATGAAGGTTTGTGAAAAAAATTCCAAGAGGCCACTAAGCCAACCTTGTTCCTCCCACCAATAAAACTAACTAATACAATAATAGAATGCATCAGCCCCCTGATGATGTATGTGAGGTGTACTCTTTTTATTAAACAAAAGGATCAAAGAATTCGTTTTTACAAAGAATTACAAAGTTATGGTAAGCATACATAGCAAGTAAGATAGGCACTCTTAAAAAAATTAGACAGCCTTCGCTGTTAGTTGAAAGTTGGTCACAAGCTATTAATTTACAAATTTATATCAATAAAAAAAACTTAAAAAATATTACGAACTAGATTAAAAAAACCAAATAGAAAATACATAGTATTTGCCAAATTTATATTCATATGTAAATATTATAAAAACTGCTACCCTTACGAAGATAAGAGTCATAAACTACTTTATAGTAAGTTAAATTTCCTTTATTTTGAGTGTTGGCAGACATATGTGCGTCTTATGGGTCTAGAGATATATTTTTTCAAAAATCCAACATTTTATACGAACAACAAGAAATTACCATTTTGTGAGTTTATTTTGTCAAATATCATAAATACTACTACTCCTACGAAAATAAACGTTATAAACTATTTTATAGTAAATTTAACTAGCTTTAATTTGAGTGCTAATAGACATCTGTACGTCAAATGGATATTGAGATATAGATTTTTCAAAATAAATTCACTACCTACTGATCTTTCAGTACGTCCCATACAACATTTTTATGAAATGTTGCTTTTTAAGAAGCTATATCTGGAGAACTATTGAACGTAAATATTTCTATTAGGGCTTACATTTTATCAAATTTACTCTACTTTAAATGATGCTTTCTTAGATTTTCTATTGTTGTTGGTAGTTGTAAAGATATAGAACTCCGAATAAAAAATTAATTATTTTTAACGTTTTGAAACAGCCACCATTTTTTATTCTCCCATCTATAGTTCGCAAACTCATCAATTTTGACTAGTAATTATACCTACTTTTCAATCAATTAATAAAAAATTGGGATGAAATAACTGCCATTTTTCTCCTCTTGGGCTCTTGTACTAACAGTTCTTTGGTCATGCATCCCTCCAAACGTCTGGTCTGGATACTCGAATTTTAATATCTATAATACGATATATTGAATTGAAACTATCGGATAAAAATATTGATGAAATATTTCTTTAATGTTTAAGTACGTCTGTGTTTTACATATCTGTATGTCCTGAAGTACTATTACTACAGAGACATATATCTCTAGGCTAAATATGAGGGAGAGAAAGGTTCTGAATAAGATATTTTGTTAAGTGTTCGAGAACAATTAAGGAATGTTCCGAAGAATAAAGGAAAATAAAAAAATCTGCATAAAGGAAACCGAGGACTTAAGAGGACACCTTTTTTAATTGTTTTATAATTATGGACATATTTAGAGGTGATTTTTTTAAAATAACTAGATCCACCTAGCTGGCCTTATATGGTTTTTGTAATAGTTTGTTAGGTTTTTTTTACTGAAAATTATGGGGAGAGAGGTATATTCTCGAGCAAAAAACACCCTTAACTGTCTACAATGTTATAATTATCAAAATAAAAAAAAACAAATGATATTTATAAAATTAATAATTGACTTAGAGACCATAGTTGAAAGCATAACTATGTGAATTTTTACCCATATTGTACGCCGAAAACTAAGAAAACAATATACGTGAATAATCAAGCATAATAAATGAAGTCATGGCAGTGGATAAAGTGAAATAATATGAGAAGGACATTGAATAATAAAAACAGAGTAAAAAATATATAGTTATAAACATACGAATGGTTTTTTTTAGTATATATTTCGTGAAATATTTTTTAAGAAAATGCTGTTTTTTTTGGGAACATTTAACATTTACAACTGTATTTCGTATCATCACAACTTTGGTTAAAAACATAATATACTTTTTTGTACAAGAGCCGGGGAGAAAAAAAAGGCAGTTATTTTACCCCAATTTTTGATTACTTTAATGAAAGCTATGTATAATTACTAGTCAAAATTGATCGAGTCTACCAAGTATAGGTAGATGGGATAAAAAATGGCCCCTGGCTTTAAAACATTTAAAAAAATATAGCAGAATAAATTTGCTAAAATAGTTCCCGATATATAGCTTTTTAAAAAGCAACATTTCATAAAAAATGTACTGAAATATCAGAAGTTAATGAATTTATTTTGCGAAATCTATATCTCAGGAACCATTCGACGTACATATGTCTGCCAACACTCAAAATAATGGCAATTTAACTTACTATAAAGTGGTTTATGTCTCGTATCTTCTTAAGGGTAGTAATTTTGATGATATTCGTATATGAATTTAACTTTTGCAGGTGAAATCTTGTCCGAACTATTATAAATCAATTTATTTGAGCAAATATCATAACTACTACGAAGACAAACGTAATAAACTACTTTATAGTACATTAAACTAGCTTTAATTTGAGTGCTGATAGAAAGCTATATGTCAAATAGTTTTTGAGATATAGATTTCTCAAAATAAATTCACTGATTTTTAAGTGCATTTTTTAATGAAATGTTGCTTTTTAAAAGGCTATATATCAGGAAAATTAATTTTTTGTTAACATTTTAAACACCCTCCATTTTGTATTCCATCTAACTATACTTGGCAAACTCATTAATTCCGACTAGTTATTATACGTGGTATTGTTTACAGCAACAAATGACTGGGATGAAATAATTGACTCTTTTTCCACCTGGCTCTTGCATTATGAGTAGAACGGCAGTAAAAAATTGCCATATAATCAATTCGTCACGTTTACTGAAAAGAAATGTTTCCCGAGATCACATCATAGCCTACATGCATAGTATCTTTAGCGAAACTTAATTATATGAACGAAAATGCGATTCAATTAATATAGTAAATTATATGATCATTTAATTTAGAAATTATACGGATATACGGATCTTTTGTC
>NW_027116277.1:192300-194719 GCF_000696795.3 Halyomorpha halys
TAATAATGTTTATCTTTGTAGCAGTAGTTTTTATGATATTTGACAAAATAAACTCGCAAAATGTTAATTTCTAGTTGTTCGTATAAAATGTTGGATTTTTGAATAAATATATCTCTAGACCCATAAGACGCACATATGTCTGCCAATACTCAATGTAAAGGAAATTTAACTTACTATAATGTAGTTTATGACACTTATCTTCGTAAGGGTAGTAGTTTTTATGATATTCGCATATGAATATAAATTTGGCAAATGAAAATTTGTCCGAACAACTATAAATAAATTTATTTGAGCTAACGCCATAAAAATAACTACTCCTACGAAGATAAACGTAATAAACTACTTTATAGAACATTAATCTAGATTTAATTTGAGTGCTAATAGACTTGATCTATAAGTCGAATGGTTTTTAAGATATAGATTTTTCAAAATAAATTCACTAACTACTGATCTTTCAGTACGTTCCATACAATATTTTTATGAAATATTGCTTTTTAAAAGGCTATATATCAGGAACTATTGGACGTAAATACCTCCATCAGGGCTCATATTTTAAAAAATTTACTCTTCTTTAAATAATGTTCTCTTAGATTTTCTATTGTTATTGGTAGTTTTAAAGATATAGAGCTCTGAATGAAAAATTATTATTTTTAACGTTCTGAAACAGCCGCCATTTTTTATTCCCCCCACCTATATTTGGCAGACTCATTAATTTCAACTAGTAATTATAACCTAGTTTTCAATTTAGTAATAAAAAATTGGGGTAAAATAACAGCCTTTTTTCTCCTCTTGGGCTCTTGAACTAAAAAAGATAGAGATAATATCACGCCGTTCTCCAATTTCAGGCGCTTTTTAGATATTCCTCGATTTAACCATGTTAAAATCCCCTCTTTCCGTACTAAGCAAATATTTCAGAAGTGATATAGGACCGTCGCTACCTGGGGGGTCTTAGTGGGGCGGGTCCGGGCGAGAAGGATTGCCTTTTTTCCCCTATACCTTGTATGTTAAAGTACAAAATTAAAATGATCGTGATTTAAATAAAATAATTGCTACTAGCATAAAACAATTCCAACTAAAAAAAATAAATAAACAACAAGGACTCGTTTCTCCTTTATCCTTAGAAAGAAATTAATAGATCATTTGATAAAATATAGTGCTGAAGAAATCATTTTATTCACTAGTTTTATTTGAACAAACTATGTTTCAAATCGAATTTTAAATATAATTTTTTTTAGCATTTGTAATATCCAAAATTAAAAACACTCATCACTATTATAACAAAACACATAACGTTGTAGCTTGTTTTACCATATTTTGAGAAACATAACTTCAAAACTTAATAAAAGGTGCCTCGAGATAAAACTATGTCACACTACTAGATTCTTAAAAAATGACACTGAAGTTTATCTGGAAGCTAAATAGCTTTGTTGCGAGCGATTTCCAAGAGAAAATAAAATTTCGCCAAATTTTTTTTATTAAACTTTTGTCAAGCCAAAATATGATAACGTTTGTAAAACTGAGAAAAAAACAAAATATAATATTTTTCGTTATACCGTTACGGTTAACAGACTGTCAAATCGTCCAAAATAAGCTTGTCAAACTGAAAATTATCGTCACACTAAAATACATAGAAGTCTGTCATCTTCTGAAGCAAAAAATATCTTTACTAGTCCTGTATTCTTTTTGCAATTAAACTATCTCTAATTATGAAACAGTTTTTATTCTCTTAAAAAATACTTGATATAATACCTTACTAAATTGTTACATGAATATTTATTAGAAAATAAATATTCTGAAATCAGGTAACGCCATATTTTATGAATATATAACCAATGAGATTGACAGAGTATGGAGTTTTTTTTTAAATTTAGTTTAACGTCCTTATGTTCTCCAGTTTAGATCAATAAAGACGGGTAAACCTACAGACTACCATTCTGTCCTAGTCAGAAGGGCAAGGCCGAGTTCTAATTCATGGATCCGTCACAAAATAGAAAATCAACCAACCCAGGCCTGATTCAAACCGGCACGACCGAAAAGTGGAACGACCATACCTTTTTCCTAAAAATCTTCCAAGAAACACCTTACAGTAGAAACACACATGTGAATGGGGAATTGAATCAAAGATCCAATTTCATAAAAAGAATTGTGCTCTTATGTGATTCTCACGAAAGTATCTCAATTCATTTGGAGAGTCGAAGAAGTTGGATTGGGGGGGGGGATATCTTGTTTTATTGAGTATTACTAGTTGGCACTGAGTGTTTGATTATAATTTAAATACAAATTATAAAAAAACTAAAACAGCTATTAAATAAGTGTTAATGGTCTTGAAGAAAAGGAGCATTCTATGAATATAATTAAAGAAAAAAAAACTTATTCACCAAAGAAGGTAAATATTAGATCATTTAAGAGTTTTAAGATT
>NW_027116277.1:194769-198810 GCF_000696795.3 Halyomorpha halys
ATTCCAACTAAAAAAAATAAATAAACAACAAGGACTCGTTTCTCCTTTATCCTTAGAAAGAAATTAATAGATCATTTGATAAAATATAGTGCTGAAGAAATCATTTTATTCACTAGTTTTATTTGAACAAACTATGTTTCAAATCGAATTTTAAATATAATTTTTTTTAGCATTTGTAATATCCAAAATTAAAAACACTCATCACTATTATAACAAAACACATAACGTTGTAGCTTGTTTTACCATATTTTGAGAAACATAACTTCAAAACTTAATAAAAGGTGCCTCGAGATAAAACTATGTCACACTACTAGATTCTTAAAAAATGACACTGAAGTTTATCTGGAAGCTAAATAGCTTTGTTGCGAGCGATTTCCAAGAGAAAATAAAATTTCGCCAAATTTTTTTTATTAAACTTTTGTCAAGCCAAAATATGATAACGTTTGTAAAACTGAGAAAAAAACAAAATATAATATTTTTCGTTATACCGTTACGGTTAACAGACTGTCAAATCGTCCAAAATAAGCTTGTCAAACTGAAAATTATCGTCACACTAAAATACATAGAAGTCTGTCATCTTCTGAAGCAAAAAATATCTTTACTAGTCCTGTATTCTTTTTGCAATTAAACTATCTCTAATTATGAAACAGTTTTTATTCTCTTAAAAAATACTTGATATAATACCTTACTAAATTGTTACATGAATATTTATTAGAAAATAAATATTCTGAAATCAGGTAACGCCATATTTTATGAATATATAACCAATGAGATTGACAGAGTATGGAGTTTTTTTTTAAATTTAGTTTAACGTCCTTATGTTCTCCAGTTTAGATCAATAAAGACGGGTAAACCTACAGACTACCATTCTGTCCTAGTCAGAAGGGCAAGGCCGAGTTCTAATTCATGGATCCGTCACAAAATAGAAAATCAACCAACCCAGGCCTGATTCAAACCGGCACGACCGAAAAGTGGAACGACCATACCTTTTTCCTAAAAATCTTCCAAGAAACACCTTACAGTAGAAACACACATGTGAATGGGGAATTGAATCAAAGATCCAATTTCATAAAAAGAATTGTGCTCTTATGTGATTCTCACGAAAGTATCTCAATTCATTTGGAGTGAATCAATTATTCGGGAGAGTCGAAGAAGATGGATTGGGGGGGGGGGGATATCTTGTTTTATTGAGTATTACTAGTTGGCACTGAGTGTTTGATTATAATTTAAATACAAATTATAAAAAAAAACTAAAACACCTATTAAATAAGTGTTAATGGTCTTGAAGTAAAGGACCATTTTATGAATATAATTAAAGAAAAAAAAACTTATTCATCAAAGAAGATAAATATTAGATCATTTAAGAGTTTTAAGATTTTTGTTTTCACAATTTTTTTTTTAAGTTTTTATTTTAATTCAATTTAAAAAAATATATATAGTTCGATTACTTTAGTACAATATAACGTGCAAAAAACTAAAATAACTGATATATAAGTGTCCATGGTTTTGAAGGAAGGGAGTAAGTTTATGTGAACACAAGTTCCTTTTCATCGTAGAAGATAAATAAATTTATACGAAATTTTTAAAATTATTTTGAAAAATTCATTAACTGAAAACAGGAAGTCGAATACTTTTTAGGGTATAATTTATTTTTTAAACTTTATTTTAAATATTAATTTGGGCGTAGTTTGTTTTTTGGCATGTAAATAAAAAGAAGAATACAGTACAAGGAATCAACTAAAGAATCGTTCAAAACGTCAATTCAGTAGATGGAGTGAAGTATTGGAAATCGGTTGAGTCAAAAGAATCGGACTTCCTTTCAGTAGCAAACAGACGAAAAGGGGTGGATCCAGGGTGGAGCGAGGGGGAAAGGGGGAGAAAAGGGGGTTGTCGAACGCAAAGCAATTTGTTCTGGTCGATAGTTATACATGTGAGTCGGTTAATAGTAGTCGAAGGTCGTGAGGCGTTAGTTGAGGTCGAGGGGGCCTCAAAAATATTTCCGCCTAGGGTCCCGCGGCGTAAAAAAAAATATTTCACCTTTTTACATATTTCCCTCATAAGTACATATTCTAGTCTATATTTCACATTTTATTTTATATATTTCACAGTTTTTACATATCTTCCTCATAAATCCATAATCTAGTCTAAATTTACCATTTTATTTTATAGATTTCACAGTTTCTACATATCTTTCTCATAAGTGCATATTCTAGTCTATATTTCCCATTTCATTTTATATATTTCACAGTTTTTACATATCTTCCTCATAAGTGCATATTCTAGTCTATATTTCCCATTTTATTTTATAGTTTTCACAGTTTTTACATATTCTAGTCTATATTTCCCATTTCATTCGAAACGTTGGCAATTAATGATTGACATTGGTTCCTTAATTGTTTTTTTTTTTACAGCAATCCGGACCATCTTCTAATAAACAAATGGACAATCATCTATTCGTAATAATTTTTTTATGTTCTTATCATATGCAGAAATAAACACATATTTATGAATATATATTTTGACTTTTTTATCAAATAATGATCTCATTCCTGTACATTTTAGTTTTAAGGAGCCATCCGTATCTTTGTGAGACTACTGCAGACGAAATGAATTAGGCAAGAGGTGGAATATTACTAACTACTAAACGAACTCATATGTATGACAATCAACCAGAATAAATTACTTTGCGTTCAGCAACTCATATTTATCACTCCTATAAACTTCAACACCTTTTTGCATACTTCGAGGGATTTTTTTTTTATTTATTTATTTGAAAAATAAATTTATTGAAAAAAATTAATGAATTTTTTTTTTTAACAGACAAGAACATACTTTTTTTAGTTTGAAAATTTCTGGGTTTATTTACAGTTAACTACAAGTTTATTAACAGGTAATTACATTTTTTTAAGTTATTTATTTTACTCCATATTAATATTTTCATTCATAATTTTCAGATCTTTTTAAAATATTTATTCATTAACAGTAAATATATGGTTAGTATAACACTTTGATTAATTTTATTTTCAACAATTGATTATAGGGTGGAGGTATTGTCTCGTGTAAAGCCATCGTCAAACATTTGAAGTAATATAATAATACAAGACCGAACTGTACACAAACATCTACCCTGATAAATATCTTAAATCTCTATTCCTGATAGAAAATTATTCTTTATTTTGTTAGAAAAAAACCTGACTTTAAAACGCAAAATTTGAAGTTTTGTTTTATAACTCCCAAGTGTATTTTAATAATTTGTAACTACATTTTTTTTTTCAGAAAAAGCTGGTACTTAGAGGCGACAGAACTTAACTAGGTGGATCAGCTAATTCTGTAACGTGTCTCAACCTAATGAACATGCACTTGAAGCTTAATTAAAAAAGAAGTAATTCTAAAAGTGTGGAATATGCAGGTTAATAAAAAAAAATCGAGAATAATTCGTAATTTTATGAAAAACGGAACTTTGTGTTATTTTTATTTTTTATTATGTGTTAGCCACTTAAAAGCCCCACCAAATAATATGTGTTTACAGTTAAATTTTTAAAGAAAATTTTGTCTAGTTTACTCAGCTCCGATTCGGAATTACTCAACTCAAATATTTTTTTATTTACCGCTTCCTATAAAATAAAAAAAACACATAAATTGAATGTATTTTTTTTTCTTTTTAGCCCAAATATAACATCTTTATAAAACGAATTGACTTATGTTAAAAAACTTACTTAGGTTATAAGCAAATCAGGAGCCAAATCTACACTAACGCCAACATAAACCTAGATCTCATTTGTACTAAATTAAACTATATTAATTGTAGAAGTACTTTTACACGTACTATGACCTTAGCCAAACATAAGGATGATGAAAAACGTAGTGAAGTATGATTTATAAAATAAAAAATTCAATTTTTTCAAGCCAAACCATATCTCTTAAATACAATTTTATCTACTTTACGATGGTGTAATTGCAACTTAATTAATTCAAATAGTTTATACGTGATAGCTTCCTTGTAAGAACAAAAAAAACATGGAGTTAAAAAAAAATGTTAAC
>NW_027116277.1:200716-214133 GCF_000696795.3 Halyomorpha halys
ATGCAAAGAAGTATGAACATATTAGTTTATTAATAATTTAAAAATTGAAATATGGAAAGAAAATGAAAATTGAGAGGAAGAAAATATATGTAACAGTAATAATTGATAAAGAGGCAAAATATACGTAAGTAAAGTATACCAAGAAATGAATAGAAAAAAAAGATTCTGAAAACACCAATAATAATATAGTGAACAAAACTTATAACGTGGGTAAGGAAAATGGATAAAAGTGGAGAAAATAAGGCGTAAGAGTAAAATTAATCTTGTTTTGTTTTTAGCCCTTAAGAAGGCTAGAAACTTTTACTTATATTTTGTCTCTTTATCAATTATTACTGTTACATATATCTTCTTCCTCCCAATTTTCATTTTCTTTCCATATTTCAATTTTTAAATCATTAATAACTAATATGTTCATACTTCTTTGCATTATATAACTTCATTTTTATTTCATTTCCTTAATTATGTTATTTTACCCACTTTTTCAATTACCTATGTATACATTTTATTTCCCGCTTCTCTCATCACTTCATTTTATTAATTCTATTTTGTAAAATTATTCATTTTATGTTATTCTGCTTATACTTTATTTTTTATTTTTCTATACTTACTGTGGTTGTTATCTTGTTCTGTTTTTAGCCCTGAAGAAGGCTAGAAACTCTAGCCGAAACGTTGGCACAATAAAATAGGTTAATCCAACTTATTTGTGTTTATCTTTGACCGCACCCCCAACCATCTTCTCCTCGATCAATTTTCTCTTTTTTTGTTCACAAACTACTGTCACCCGATTAAACATCATTAACACGACACTCTGAATAAACTGTTTTCAAGACATAATTAACATTCTTTTTCGTGAGTTTTGAGAATGTCGAAATGAAATTTGGGTTGGTATTAGTTACGCTGAATGAAGTTTTCCGAAAGCGTCAGTCAAACTGAAAGTCATTCAAAAAATCAGACTGTTTCAATAAGGAAGGCTTCTCTATCAATCCAACTAATACTTGTATATGAGATACCGAACAGTGGGAATCTAGTGCAATGTCTTTATCGATTCGTATTATTCATGAATGAATGAAATGCACAATATGTACGAAGCTTTCTTAGCCTCCTCTCTACGTCCTAGCGGAGTTAAGCAAATATGAAACTAATAAATAAAATTGTCATGGATACGATATTTATTTATCAATGATTCATTCATAAATAAGGGTCGTATCCATGACAATTTTAGCTATTAGTTTCAACTATAGCTAATTTTTGCCCATCTCTGCTTCCTAGCACCCTCTTCAATTCAAATATTGAATGATTGGATTCCTAAACTTTCTCGGTAATCCATCAGTATTACCCCTGAATGATCAATCTTTGGTTTTATTGTCAGTCCGACCACGTAGGTGTCCTCTAAAGACTCATTAACATATTCCGGTTCTTTTCCAGTGCACTTGACTCTGAAACTACTGATAGAAAAAGGTGTATTCATTGAAGGAATCAAATTTTAAAACGATTTTACACTAGTGATTTTTCCGACTCGATGTCTTGTAACGATTTGAACGAACACAAAAGGAAAGGAAAATTGAAAAAAAAAAAAAAGCAAAGAATAAATCCTTTAGCAAACAACATAGCAAATTTCCTGTTAGAATTCTTTATCAATCTCTTCACCAGCCCGAGTAGATTCAAATGTCTGTCACCATGACGGCATAAATTCTTATATTATGGTGACGTAATATTACGAGAATAGGATTCTTAAAAGGTTATGTTTTTGCTATCATTTGATTTCCAGCAGCCTTTGCGCACAGATCGTAAATAGCAACATAGAATTTTGTCAACGTTTTCCTGCGATTTACATGTTCAAAATGCGTCAGGTAACACCCATATAAAATCATTTAGAGTTATATTAAATTAAGAGTTAAATGCGCTTGAGAAGTATTGGAAGAGGCGAAGTTACTGATTCGACTTTACTACCAAAACTCAGACGTACCAAGTCCTATTTCGAAATTTCCTAAACTTTCGAAAAAAGAGGTGTTAATCGAGTCATGAACAAGTTGTATAGTATAATGTAATCATGCAAATAAATTCCTGTATTCCAAACACGAAGATTTAAACTTTTCACACATTTTTTTTTTTTTTATTATTCAATACAATATTAAAACTAGTTACGGCATTTATAGCCAAGGAAGTTTGCTTATTATTATGCCAGGGAACAGCGTGATAGCAGACAATAGCGAGTGCCTTATGAATTAGGAATGACGGCGTCTTAGAGAAAAGGAAAGGTGGACTGTATAACTTTTCTTTTTCTGTACCATTTTACCATACTCAAAAAAATCATAGGTGAATAGCACTTAAATTAATCATACCCCATTTATCCACATAAACGTTGTCATTATTAAATTAAATTATTTTGAAATCGGATTTCAACATTATAGAGTTATTCATGATCTTTAGTTTAACATATTAAAGCGTGTTAAAAGGAAAAACTTATGTTAAAGGGAGAAATACTTCCTCTTTTCACCATGTTAAAACGACATAACATGGTTGAGTGTCTGTTACTAGGTCTGCTAAATGGAGAATGACGTCACGCAACAGACAAGCTGAACTCGTCACCATTTAGTTTGTTGTCGTGTTAGGTTACTTACTCGGATTTTGTGTTAGTATTGTTTTGGGTGTTTTTATAACTAATAAAGAAATGTATGACAATAACAATAATATGACAATTGTCAATTAGCTCATCTTGATTCTCTTCCTCACAAGTTAAAAGATCAACAAGGCACTCAGTAGCTAAACTTCCACTTTTCACTCAATTTAGGCATGTTATAATAAATTACTGTAATTAAAACTTAGAAGTAAACAATAACAAGAAGTTTTGGAAGGAAAGGTTATAAAACTAGTTGCTCAGAAATTCCGCAAGGAGCTCTTATTCATTTATCATTCATCATTCATGACTTTAAATAGGGCTGCTCACAATCCTATACTTAACAATTTAAAATATTTAATATATTAAACTTAAAAAATGTTTCATGATGTTATGAATACACCTACTATAGACTCGACATCACCCCATTACCTATATTTTACTATACAATATACTATACGACATTATATTTCAGAGATGTAATAGAAATATAAGCGTTTGTAAATAAATAAAAAAATAGATATTTCGATAAGACAAAAGGTAAGCATAGGATTTGAAAGGATTTTAACAGCATAACGACTGTACAATAGACTATACATTACATTACTATTGACTATACAACATACTATACGATAATATATTTCAGAGGCGTAATTGAATTAATAAGTGTTTGTAAATAAATTAAAAATTACATTAGATATTTAGATAAGTCGAAAAGTAAACAGAATAAGAAACCGGGTTTTAACAGTATAGAGATTACACAAAGAGACCAACGACACCCTGGGGAGCCCCAAGCTTATGCCAGGGGTACCTCAAGCAAATACTTTCTCAAAATACTATAAAAATAAAAATTAAAATTAAAATGAAATCAGAGAATATTGAGTGCATTCCAGCATTTACTTTCCCCCTATTTTTTCTTATTTTCCTATATAATCAACCTCTCTAAGAATAGTTGGGGGGATATAATCACATTTTTTTTAGCTGGACAAAGCTGCTGCGTAAATTTTTTCTACCCAACAAGGGTGCTGCTAACTTTTTTTAATCAAAAAAGTTTGGGAACCGCAACAATAGATTATACTTATAAACAGTACCAGAGTCTATTTCCGAGTTACAAGTAATCGAACTGAAAAAAGTGTTTGTGTTTTGAAATTTTCACTAAATATTTATATAGGATTTCTCAAAATAAATTCATTGACTTCTGATTTTTCAGTGCAATTTTTTTATGCAATGTTGCTTTTTAAAAAGCTATTTATCGGGAACTATTGAACGTAAATAGCTCTATTAAGGCTTATATTTTAGGAAATTTACTCTACTTCAAATTATGTTATGTTAGATTTTATAGTATTGTAGGTAGTTTCAAAGATATAGAGCTGCCAATGAAAAATTATTTTTGTTTTTTAAGGTTTTGAAACAGCCGCCATTCTTTATTACCCCTACGTATACTTGGCAAACTCATTAAGTTGACTAGTAATTATACATAGTTTTCATTAAAGTAATCAGAAATTGGGGTGAAACAACCACATTTTTTCTGCTCTTGGGCTCTTGTACTATTTCTACTGATTTAAGTTCCTCTGATCCTAGATTGTATTCTATAAAAGAGAGACACTAATTTTTATTATCTGCTCTATTCTAAAAAAAATTAACCTACCATTAATTCATAAGTGAAGTAAATACAAACCTTGTCAGAAGTTATTACAAATCAAAAGATAATAAATAATATAAAATACTTCAAAAACATCGTCATAGTCATTACCACTAAATCAGAGTTTTTAATATATTGATTTTGGAAAATAACTAATTATAAAAATTGATGCCTGAGTTTTATAGAAGACAATCCATGTACAATGTGATTTTAGCTGCTTTAATCACTAAATAAAATTTCTGTAAAAATTTTGAACAACCGACTAGGTTTCTCATTAATTCTAATGATTTTTCAACTTATCTAAATATTTAGTGAAAATTTCCAAACTAAAACACTTGTTTCAGTTCGATTACTTGCAACTCGGAAATAGACTCTAGTATAGTTTATAGTGTAAGGTATAATCTATTGTAGCGGTTCCCAAACTTTTTTCACAAAACCACCCTTTTTTTACTTAAAAAGTTAGCAGCACCCTTATTGAGTAAAAATAAAAAAAATGTGAAAATGTACCCCGTTATCCTTTTTTGTACCTCGACAAAGCTGCTGCCTATTTTATTTTATTTTTGTTGCCCAACAAAGGTGTTGGAAACTTTTTTCGCCAAACCACCCTTTTTTGATTAAAAAAGCAGCACCCTTGTTGGGCAGAAAAAAATTACGCAGCACCTTTGTCCAGCTAAAAAAATGTGAAAATAGTACATTAAATTAGCTTTAATTTGAGTGCTGTATAGACATCTATATGTCTCATAGTTCCTGCAATATAGATTTCTCAAAATAAATACTTACTAACTTCTGATATTTCAGTACATTTTTTATGAAATGTTGCTTTTTAAAAAGCTATATCTCGGGAACTATTTTAGCAAATTTACTGTACTTTAAATGAAGTTCTCTCAAGTTTTTTAGTGATGTTTGTAGTTTTAATGATATTTAGCTCCGAATGAAAAATTATTTTTTAAAAAATGGTTTAAAGCCAGCGGTCATTTTTTATTCCCTCTACCTATACTTATGTATAGGTTGACACATAAATTTTGACTAGTAATTATACATAGTTTTCATTAAAGTAATAAAAAATTGGGGTAAAATAATTGCCTTTTTTATCCTCGGCTCTTGTACTAAAAGTACATTATCTTTTTAACCAAAGTTGAGATGATATAATATCGATTTTACTTATTTATTTATTTTCACTTCGTCCATTTATCAAATTAACTGGTTTGTTTTTCCATTAGATAAAACGTATTAAAGCTCATATTCGAAATTTTTCACAATCACAATACTTCCCTTACAATGCCTAAGTTATACAAGCAAGTGATAGTAAATTTTTATTTTTATGATAATAGTATGATTATAAAGTAATAATTGAGGTATGATAATCGAAATATTTATTGATAATATTCTTAATATAAATATTAAATATGATTTTTAATTACAGAATAAATCCAGTTTATTCTAACGAGATAATGCTGAGGTAAGCTACATTAACGCGTCCAGTTACCAGCTTTTCTATTAACCTTTTGATTCTAATAAAAAAAAAAAATCTTATACAAATAATTGAACCAATTTTGAATTTTTGGAATAAAATATCAATAGAATAAGCAGTTAGCTAAAATATTAAAATAATTATAATAGATTAATTAATTATAATAAATATGTAAGTATAGCCTCAACATTATTTATTAATTAATTTTAATTATGCAACGTTTTAGCCATGATCAAGGACAATATTGATTTAAATTTCACAGCCTTATGATAATCTTTAAATCTTTTCAGGCTATTCTGATGTAATGTAGTGAAATTAACCTATAATATAAGTTTTGATAAGGTAGTATAAAATAATTTACAAATGAAATAAATTATATTTAAATGAAATAGCGACAAATATAGGTTAATTTGACTATATTACAACAAACGTGAGCAAAATAGCCTTAAAATTTATAATAATAAATATGAGGCTGTGAAATTTAAATTAATATTGCCCTACGCCCAATTCATTACAAAAGACTGATCTACATGACGATAATAAGGCCTAGCTGGACGTATAGATTGAGGTTTGGGGCTCCACTAAACCATCGAATTCCACTCGTGTCCAATCCTTACAATCCAAAATCCTTCGTAAAATCCTCAATGCTCCTTATTTTGACACAAATAAAATCATCCATAAAGACCTTAAAGTACCTTATGCAACCGATCTGGCACTAACCAGATATCAATCCTTCCATTATAAACTCCCTAACCACTGAAACCCATTATTTTGTAACCTTGCTTCCTCTTTCATTCCTGGAAATCCTCCAAGTCTGAAAAGAAGATGGCCTCGAGACGTTATATAGTAAAAAGTGCTCAAATGGGTAGTTTCTCTACATGCTTGTATCATACCATTATGATCTTACTTCAAATTTACTTGTTGTATTTTATGTACAGTTGTAAATGTCAATAAAAAAAAATATTGCCCTTCATGGCCGAAAGGTTGGACGATTAAAATGAATTAATAAATAATGTTGAAACTGTATAGATATATTTATTATAAGTGAAGAATAAAGTCTTGAACATGATATAAAATATATACATGTATAGATATAGTAGATTAAATTATTTTTAAGAACTGAAAGATAATACGTATCTTAAACAAATCCATCATAAGCTGTTGTGATAGTGTGTTGAGTAATGTTCTCAAATCGCTTGAGTGGATTTGCCTTTTTAAATCTATGTCCGACTCTACAAATAAAACTCACTAATTTTCTGCCAAGGTAATAGTAAGGGATATGATCATTGGAAACTAACGCTGTAATTACTGGCCTATTTCCCTATCTGTTTAAACAATACAGTGTCCAAAAAGAACCCTGACAGTGACTGTAATGTTAGACATTACAGTGACAGCGATTATGCCAAACCGCAAGCTCCGGATAGAAAAAAAAATAATACGTTAGATATAACCTAATAACTTATCCTATACTAATTAACGCTTAAAAAAACTGGTTATTAATTTTTTACAGGTTATGACAATAATCAATAAAAATAATTGTTAGCAAATGATACTTTTTAAAAGACTAGTTCCAACACTCTGCTTAAAGAGAGAACTTCTATCCAGCATCATTGAAATCGGTCATATTTATTTTATTTAAATTTATCTTTAGAATGGTGTCAAAAGTGGAGGATTAAAATAAATCTTCCTGCCTCACGACATCCTTTAATAACACTCCACTTATTCCTGTCGGACAGATCCGTTACCTAGGACTACATCTGGACGAACCACCGACTCGGAATCCTCATACAAGACTGAAAAAAACAGGTGCTTGTCGATTCACACACTTATTAGACAAACGGTCTAAACTTCTAAGTAATTACAAAGACTCATTTAAATTACTATAATAAGGCATATCTGGACTTATGAAGTTGAGTATTGGGGATTCACTAAACTTTCAAATTCCTCTCATATCCTTACAATCCAAAATCCTTAATTCTCCTTACTTTGTCACGAATCAAGTCATCCTTTAGGACCACAATGGGCCATATGTTGCCAGACCAGATACCAATCCTTCCTGACCACACAAACCCACAAGTTTCTAATCTGGCTTCTTCATTGTCTGATAACCCTCCTATGCGTCTGAAAAGAAGAATGCCTCCTGATCACCTTTAAAAATGTTATTAGAGTTCTATCAATGAATAGATTTTCCACATGTCATTGTATAAATAACATCAAATTTAATTGTTGTATATATTTTTATAAAGTTTTAAATATCAATAAATATATTTTTCAAAAAAATTATCTTTAAATACATTTTTTTTTTATTTTTAAATATATAAACATAACATTGTTTTTTAATTATATTCAACTTGTTTATACAATTAATCTTAATTTTTATATTTTTATCTTTACTTACTCTTATACACAGTATATAATATGGAGAAGTATTGTGTTCGTGAAAAATCTCGCAGTATTTAACTAAAATACAGGTTTTAAGGTCCCCATATTTCAAATATCCAAAGTTTGAACAATGTTCAGTACGCTTGTGTGTATGTGGTCAGTCTAACTCAGAAGCGAAAGTCTTAACGAAACTGAAAATCCTCATTTGAGGTTGGTTTATAACGGCGATGTTCCCGTTACGTTTTCGCTAAAATTAACTTATCGGAAGAGACACTTTATATAACAAATTTTACGCTTTTTATTTTATGCTAAAAAAATTAACAAGTTTTATGAATGTACAACAAATTCATTTCTATTTCCATCTTTCTTGCTAGGACTGTAAAAAGTGATGTAATAATTTTATTTCCTATCACCTTCATCTTATAACATATTATATGTTTTAGTCCTGCTTAGGTGGGCACAAATTTGATAGTCACAAAAAAAAAAGTTTTCTCTTTTTTTAATTACACTTTCATTCAGTCTCACTGATTCCCAATATTATTTGAAATTACTTAAGTCAAGAACTCATCACTAATAATTATTATACATTGGATATTCTGAAATAGCATAAATAGCAGACTCTTATAATGTGTAGTTTAGCAACTCATAGTATTTGAACAGCATTAGTCAATAAAGAACCATATAACAAATTGTGAAAAAAAATGTCTGGTACATATTCTTTTTTAATACCCGTATTGATAATTAGGGGCTTCGCCCCATCTTCAGTATTACATTACAATAAAACATTATAGCATCATAAATTATTGATGTACTTTTATATTGCAACCTGATGTATTTAGGCAGCATAGATGAATAAAGTATTTCTCTCTATATTTCATTTTTGAAAAAAAAAAAAAATGGAATTTTAATTCAACTGATATCAATGTTAATTGACCACTTATAAAGAATTTGTATTTCTAATTTGTTTATATTCTTTTTTCTTTATTTTTTAAAAATAAAATTTTAACAAGAATAATTTTTTTCAAATTCATAATATAACAAATCCACAGCATCTTCCAATGAAGCAATTTAATTTATAAAGATGAATATTTATTTGAGTACTATTTGTAAAAAAAAATATATATATACATCAAGATATGGCATCCTGTATATATATTATTGGTTTAAGTGATATACCAAACTTTTAGTTGAAACTACTACTCCAAGATTTTTTTTTTTACTACTTCTATTGAATTACAAAAGAGGTATACCCGAAACTTTCGATGTATTAATTAAAACGAATAAAATATATAAATTAAGACTAATTGCTAAAAAAAAAAAATAGATTGAAAAGTGCTCCCAACAAAAATGAAAAATAAACGAGCTGAAATGAAAATGAGTTCTGAACTATTGTTGTGTTCATGAGGCTGTTCTATCTGTCTCAACACTGACCACTGATGCGTTTGTAAATGTTGACCATAGGGTGAGTATAAAAGTCAGAACTACTGTCAAAATATTATTAATATTATTATATTTTAAAACTTATTTTTCATCGCAGATGCAAACTTGAATATCCACTAGCACTCAACATTTTACATATAGGCCACTTAATTTTTTTTTTTATTTATTTGATTATTTGTCACTAATACTAAGTATAAGTACATTACAAATTCAATATAGAAGAAAAAAAAATAAAACTATCAAAATATTGTGTACTATGACGGGATTGTATTTTTTAAAAGAATATGTACAGAATAAGGCAATTATTTGCTCAAATATTTTAAGAAATGATATTCCAGATATGTTATCACGACTTATTTGCTAATAAGATGTAAATAGTGCGTTAATTACGAGAAAAAAAAGATAAATTAAATAAATTTAACCTAAACCGATGGATTTTCATCTGTGTTAATGCAGGAAAAATCAATGGGGACATGCTAGTATTTATTTAAAGGCGTTACTCTTCTACTTAAACATTTATGAAAATAAAACTCAATATTCAATGACAATGTAACAGGCAGATTTATGACACACATGAAAATATCAAAATCTAAGGGCTATTACTTTTTTTTTATAAATACTTATTTATCTTATTCAAGTGATTTCTGAAATACAGATTGTGGAGAGGAAATGAAAATATAATCCTCTCCTATTAGAAAAACTGACCATGAAAATTTGCAAACAAAAAATGAATAAAATATATCACAGTACATTGGAAAACATGGTATGTAAATGATATTTAAAACATATCCAGATAATTATCTCATTAGTAGTTAAACAGGGGACCTCAACAGATATAGAATCCTTATCCATACCCATTTAAGGAACTTATTTAAAATTTACATTGACACATACATAAATTATTACATTATGTGATCAAATCAGAAGTATCAGGCTACAACAATAGAATATAAATCATAACCATTTGGCAAATTTGGAGAAACGGGCAAGTGTAAAATAAAAATAATGCCATTTGAACAAAATATAGTTAATAATTCAGGTTAAACAGTTAATATATATTTTTAAAATCAAACTGTTTATTATTAAGAAAAAAATGATAAAATAAAAGATTTTTTTATTCAACGGTTTTTTTTTTTGGTTTTTTTGGTCTTGCAGATATTTCAGAAATATTTTTAGTGAAATTCACAATTAATCATTTCTATACTTATCACTAAACGTCCGTTTATTTATTTTAAATCTTAAATGTGGAGGTAAAATCGTGTTTTCGAGTTGGATCTTCAGTTATATTTCAAAAAGTATTTAGAATGTTCTATTAAAACATCTTTATAAGTATTCTTTTTCAATTTCCTCTTAGAACTGTTAGAATGAATGTAGAATGGAGATACCTTGACTACTATAACGGAAAGCACAGTTTAAGCACTAATCGCGAGTAGATTTCTCATGCATGGGAATAAAGTTAAGTTCTCGGATTATTTTAGAAGATGCTCGGAAACAATGCGGTCTAAAAATGATGATACTAAGGGGTTAGCAGAACATACATCGCCGGGTGGCGTCCTGTTAATAGAAAGATGGATCAATACTCACTCTATATCCCTAGGAAAGTTGATGATGGCCCTGTAGATGCACTTGTATCGTTCATTTTGACTGATGTAGACAACGATGAAGGCGAGGACGAAGTAGAGGAGCTTGGACAGCTCAAGGCATTGTACCTTCCACATGGTAGATGGAGCATGAAAGCCACCCGTTACCTACCGACTTTTCTCCCTTACTGGCCCCTCTATATCCTCTGTCTAGCAACTACCCCAACACCGGAGAAACCCGACTATTCCCGAACTCCCACTTCAATAATTATTTAATTCATTATTGTTTAAACAAAATAAATAACTCATATAATGTAAATTTATTTCGTTAATTAAGAGGATTAATTTTTAAAATTATTTATAAAAAATTAAATTTTATTATTAAAATAATAAATTTATGGGTATTAAAAAAAAAATCAATTGACAGTAAAACCCAGAACTGCGACCATTCCACTCTATTGAAAACAACTACTTATTCTCTAATTGAAAAATAAAAACGTACTTAAAATTTCAGGAACTAAGCTCGAGACAGAAAAAAATTATTTGCTTTTAAAAATTTATTCTAGCAAAAATAAGTATACTTAGTCATGTCCGTACTACTGGTTACTAACTATGGTTCATGCAAGTAATTTTGTGGATAGAAAACGAAAAATTATAACAAATATTGTTTTTATTTATGTAAACATAATATAAAATTATAGTATTGTGAAAAAAAATACAGAGAACAAATTGAAATCTTAAAATACAAGTTATTAATAAAATTAAATATATATAACTAAATAAATTTAAATTCTAGTTTACCCATAACGTAAATATAACCTAATAAAAAAGAACTGAACGATAGAAAATTATTATATATATTTTTTAAAACATTTCTGCGAACAAAACATTGAATCTGGCAGAACCTAAACAATATTTTTAAAAAAATGTTTATCATTTATAAAAAGATTATAAAAAATACTACTTAAAAATTTCAACTGAAATAAAATCTAACGGGAAAAAATAGAAAAGAGGCAAAACACACGTTAATTGTAAACGTATTTTTTTAATTTTATGCATTCACAATAGAACAAAATGTAATAAAACTTTAGCTGCTTGAGTCCTTTGGGACTTTTAAAATAATTTTTATAGATAATTTTAATAATAATATTAGAAGTATTAGAAATGTAAATACACTGGAAGAGTAAAAAAAGATTAAAAAAATTAACATTTCTCAGGAAGTTTATTGATATTAAATTTCCCAAAGTTAGTTTTAAAGCTATAAATTATTATTATATTTACTATTACATATGATCTACAGTAAAGATGATACTATTTTATTAAATATGTCGAGGTTATGGTCAGTACAGGTACCAGTTTAGGAGGTCTCGTGCACAAGAATCAGAAGTGGGGTACTGTGAGAATCGCTGGATAAGAAGATCGGATATGGCAGAGAGTCAACTTTACCGACCACATACGATCTAGGAATTTCGTGGATATTCGCCCAACATCTTCTCAGGATAGTAACCGCAGCTTGCAGGGTATTTACCAACAATCGTATGGGGGAAACTAAGTCCAGAGGATATGCGCCATAGATTCCCTAAGGAAGATCAAACTCCGCAGGGTTACCTCCAGTCGTATAGGGTAAATCAAGTCCTAAGGGTGACTCCCCCCCCCTCCATATGTCAGAAATAGAAATTAAAAGGGGTCATAAAAAAAGTCCTAAGGGCGTTCGATTATAATCCTTGCAGTGGGATAACTGCTGCAGAAGGGTAAGTAAAAAATGGTCCTCGGTTAAGCATTTTGAAAAATGATGGAGACTTAAATCAGACTTCAGTAAACATAACCCTCTTTTAATACCAAAGTGCTTAGTAATTCTTTTTCCCAAGTAGTGTGTCAAATCTACAGTCTAATTCCAAGTAAAGTATAAAGAACACTTGGCAGATAGTGCAAAGTATTTTGTGGCCTCCGAATGGCACAACCTGTTAAAGACTTCCTTTAAGTTGATCAGAGAACTCTTAAATAGTTTTAATCCTTTGAAATAATACGTTTATAAACATTAAAATGTATTATTCGATTTGTACAAGAGTAACGTTAGTACATGTACAAGACATTGACCGTAAAATTAACATTATTTACATAAGTTTTTAGATGGCTCTCGCAACTCCAAAAAAGAACAGTTCACAGCAGATTTGAGTTCTCTTGAGCCCTGGTAGGTAGCAGCAGTTACGTCTATATGTACTTGTGTCCTTTTGTTTGATGTAAATTATGACTATATTACTTAGTTATTAGTCAATATAATTTAA
>NW_027116277.1:216256-219064 GCF_000696795.3 Halyomorpha halys
GTGTAGGTTTGTCTATCTAGTAGGTTTGTCAAATACGAACCCCTGTCTACGGTAAATCTATTCAATACGTCAAATACAAAATAAAATAATTTATGTTTTGTTTAAAAAATAAATTATAACAAGTTAAATTAATATTGTTTTGTCTTTCATTTATACAACACAGATAAACAGATTTCTTTTTTGATAATTTATTTATTATTATTTACAACTGTATACTCATATATACAACAAGTAAATTTGCTGTGATAATTTAATTAATTTAATAAATTTACGGTGACATAGTGCCATGATACAAACATGTGGAGAATCTACCCACTGATAGAACTCCAATAACATTTCTAGAGGAGAAGATCTCGAGGCCATCTTCTTTTCAGATGCCTAGGAGGATTATTAGGTAATGAAGGAGAAGCCAGGTTAGAAACAAGTGGATTTGGGTGGTTGAGAAGTTTATCATGGAAGGAGTGATATCTGGTTCGGGCTAGATCGGTTACATAGGGAACATTAAGGTCTTTGTGTATGATTTTATTTGTGACAAAGTAAGGAGCGTTGAGGATTTTACGAAGGATTTTGGATTGTAAGGATTGAATACGAGAGGAATTTGATGATTTAATGAAGCTCCAAAGCTCAACTCCGTATGTCCAGATAGGCCTTATAATAGTCATATAGTTCAGCCTTTTGTAATGGATTGGCAATTTAGACCGTTTGTCTAGTAAATGTTGTAATAGTCGGAGTCGACAAGCAGTTTCTTGTCTTTTTAGTCTTGTATGAGGATTCCATGCCAGTCGTTTGTCCAGATGTAGCCCTAAATAGCGGATCTGTTCGACAGGAATAAGAGGGGTATTATTAAAGGATACTGTAGGGCAAGAAGTCAGGGGTTTACGACGAAGGGTAAATGTGATTTGGTAGGATTTATTGGAATTAATTGCAATCCTCCAGTTTTGCACAATTCTTCAAGGATGGTGATGTGGGATTGGAGGGTTTTGGATACAATGTAAGGATCATTGTTCACTGACAATAGACATGTGTCATCGGCATACATGGTGAGGATAGTGTTAAGATGGATTGAGATGTCAGCTGTGAAAACTGTGTAAAGGATAGGACCAAGGATACTACTCTGAGGTACACCAGCAGACTGACAGATATATTAACACATTAAAATTCACATTATTACAATCAATGTGAAACTTTTTATGAATATATAATAGAGAAAGCCGCAAAACATAAAATATTACAATATTTATAATTCAATAGTTACCTTTTTGTTAGATTAATTGTGATTTAATTATAAATCTTGCATAATACGTGTAATTAATTTATCTGTAATTAAAATCAATCTATTATTTTTTAATTTGCAATAAAACAGCAGTTTTCGGCGTCTCTATATACAATTCCTTAATTGCACTGTTCCCTGTCTGATGTTGTAACCTTTAATTGAAGGGATCTACGCTGACGCTTTTAAAGTAAACATTGTTAAATCAGGATCTATTTTCCATAGCAACTAATTATCAAATGTTTATGTTATTGTAAAAACCTTGTTACCATCATGGATAATCTGTATTGTGTATTTTGATGGGTTAGTGATTTTAGTGGTCTCTTACTATAGACTAATCGAGTGTTTGTCGTGTAACAAAAATATCACATTTCAAGAATGTTTTAATGATAGAAAATCGTAATTTATCATTCAGATTAGGTCGGATGGATTATAGTCACATATTCTTATTAATTTAAAAAGCCATAGATATCGTGTGTTAAGAGACTACGAGATAAGGGATAGATATCATGGAACCGCCTATATCAGCAGTTCCATTTCCAATTATTCAGCATTGTCAATATTTGATAAAAAAAAAATTTCCATGTTTTATGGTTATCAATATTTTACCTCATGCATACGTCAGAAGGTTTTCCTGGTAATGGAACTGTAGATTGGTCTAGGCGACAGGAGCTTTCATCTTGCCTGCGTTGAACAAGAGCTCGGTTGAAAAAAGTCAATTATTTTACCCAAATTTTTTATTACTTTGATGAAAACTACATATAATTACTAGTCAAGATGTATGAGTCTGCAAAGAATAATTGGAAGGAATAAAAATTGGCGGAATTTCAAAACGTTAAATAAATTTCATTCAGAGTTCCATATCTTTGAAACTACAAACAAAACTAGAAAAGCTAATATAATATCATTTAAAAATTTAAAGTAAATTTGCTTAAATATTAGCCCAAATTGAGCTGTTTACGTGATACAGTTTTTTTTTTAAAAGCAACATTTCATATAAGATATATTTAAAAATCATTAGCTGATGAATTTAATATGATGATGATGATGATAGCACTCAAATTATAGACACTTTAATGAACTATAAAGTAGTTCTTAACATTTATCTTCGTAGAGGTAGTCCTTTTTATGATATTTGCATATGAATATGAATTTTTTTTCGGACGACTATTAATTAATTTATTTTACCAGATATCATGAAAGTTAATACTCTTACGAAAATAAACGTCATAACCTACTTTATATTACATTAAATTAGCTTTAATTTGAGTGCTAATAGATATCTGTAAGTCACATGGTTGCTTAGATATAGTTTTCCAACAATAAATTTACAAACTACTGATTTTTCAGGGTTTTTTTTTTCATATTTTAGTAAATTTACTCTACATTAAATGATAATCTATTTGGTTTTCTTGTATTTTTAGTAGTTTTAAAGATATGGAGCTCGGAAGATTTTTTTTTATAGTTTTAAACACCCACCACATTTTATTCTCCCTAAATATATTTGGTGGACTCATTAACATTAGTTTTCATTATTT
>NW_027116277.1:219419-223217 GCF_000696795.3 Halyomorpha halys
TGAACACTCAGCGTTTCTTGAGTACTTGCGGTTGATACCTGATTACGAAAAGTATTCAACGAAAATCAATCAGATAATTTTTGCCGAATAATTATATTTATTTAATAATGATAATATTTATTTTTATTCAGTAAAAATTATCTGATTGTGAATTTTTTTCGGTTGTTCAACTACTCCATCATTGTGAAGAGCAATATTTTTTTCATGTCAAATTTCTCGCTAAGCTAGGACATAATAGACCACTCATTCTTTTATCATTAAAATATAAACATCGAGAATATTTATAAATTAGGTTAGTGTTAGGAAATGTTCAAAAACCTTAACAATAAGGGTCTTGGGTTCCGTACTTGTGAAGAAGTACTGTTTATAGATTATATATTGCGCATATATTACTATTAATAGATTATAGGTTGCGCAAGGAGGTTATTTGGTTAGGATCGCGCTCAACTATATTTATTTCTTTTTTTATGAACCTTTTCCTGGTCATTTCTGAAATACGGAGTGGGGAGGGGGAGGTGTTTTTATAGGTTACGACACTATTCTAAGCATGGTGTGGGGAGGGAGGGGTCAAATTTTCATTTCAAGACCATAAAAATAAAAGTCGAACCCCCCAGTCGGGTTTCGAACAGGCGCCGCGCTCTAACCTACGGGTTTTCTCACTAAGTATACCAACTTTATAGAAATATTCCTCTACTATTCACGATAGTAATACTTACCCTTATTATATTTTCATTTATACGTTAGTGAATCTGAATGAACGGTTTCCATGTGAACATATTCGAATAAATACATTAAAAATATTTTTCAAAAACTAACTGTTGTCATAGCATTCATTTAAGCACATACGAATCATGGGTAGTCCGTAGCTGAGATCTTCGGGAAGCGCCAGTTCGAATCCGGCCTGGGGCGTTGACTTTTTCACTAAGTGGCGGTCCCACAAAATGAAACACTTGACCCCCGCATGGTTAGAACAGGTTCCTCACCTATATATAACAAGGCAAACATCACCTTCAACGTGGATTGCCTTGAAAAAAAAAACACGTATTATAGAAGTTTTTTTTGTTTTTCGACAATAGATTATTATCTTATATATTTTTCTTCTATAATTAGTCATCAAATTCTTCCATAGTTTATGTTTTTATATTTTTAATTATCATAACAAGAGGAGAGGGGTAATTATTTTCAAATAAACAAAACTAATGGTGTTTTCCAGGAAGCTATTTTAATTCAGGAAAACTCCATATGTGCCCTGTCAGACTATATTAATGAGGATAAAGCCAAGCTTATATTAATAAAGACAATTTAATTGCTAATTGGCTACTAATTTTATTCCTTCATGGAAGACTAATTAATATTTAGTATTACTTGAATACTGAGGAAAATGGCTTAAACAGAAGAAATTTCCGAGTAAAACTGAGACAAATTATAAACATGACAAAATATTATTATACATATGTAATTAACAAAGAGACAAGGAAAAAGGTAATGTAGTAATCCTGAAGATGGAGATAGATATCTGAAACTTTAAAGAAAATGAATAAAAAAATAAAAACAATAATAAGGAAGAATTAATTTCAAAAGTTATAATAATCTAAGTAATAGTCTAATTTATAATTTGGTAACTTCCACAAAATGAAAGTACCCTAAGAACAAAAAAACAAGATAACAACCAATCAATAAAAGGATATATAGAATGATTAAAGAAAATAATTGTACAGGATGAAAATAGATAAAAATAAAGTAATGAATGAGGTGGGAAATAGAACGTATATGTAGGTAATTAAATATATAAGTAAAATAACATGATTAACAAAAATATAAAGTTATATAATACAAAGAAACAACTAAACATGAATATTATAACTAAATAATAATAATTTAAAAATTAAAGTTATTGAATAACAAAAAGAAAGAAAATATATGTTACTATTGAAATATATAAGTAAAATACTGGAATAAAGAAACAAAATATAAAGTTGAGTAAGACAAAGAAATAATTATAAACAATGACAATAATAATATAATTTTTTATTTGTAGTACTTTTTCAAAAATATTTAAAAAAAATAAAAATTGAGGCCCAGGATTAGTTGCTCATTTCGTTCTCTGCGATTTTGCGTTATTGTAATGTACTTATTCAAATAAACGACAAAAATAACGTCTAATACAAATATTTAACGTACTTTGCAATTATATACATAATTATATGTAAATGTATGGTTTGGAGAAGTATAGATTCAATTTATTTATAGGACTTCCATGCACATCAATTTTTATTTATTTATTTTTTTTCATATTGAGGCAAAATCTTATATTCCACTATTTTAAATAATTTCGTATTCTCTAACTATAAAGTTGAATCAACTTTCATTTACCTCTTATGAATTTCGACGCTCAAATCTATATATATATTTTTCTATTTAAACTCAAATAAAATTATAATTACGTCAACTATCGGGTATAAGTATCGGTATTGGTTTTAAATTTATTTATTATTATTTTTTATTAAACATTTTTCAAAATTTTATCAGTTTGAAGAAAGTCCCTTTTTTTAAAAATTTTTATTTAAGGACATCAAAATTACAACATTGGCACAAATAGTATTAAATATAAACATCAATTTGATTTCAATAATCCAGAAATATTAGATATATTTAAGAATAGTAGTAATAGAAAAATAATTGAATCAGTACATATTTCAAAAAACATTTACAAAGCAATCAATTATAAAACAGATACAAAAACTTTAGGCACACATTATATGGATATTATAAATAAATTAACTTTTTAGTTTTTATGTGGTTTTATATAATCAAGAATTAATTTAGTCATTTTTATTTGTTATTGTATAAAAAAATAGTTTATATTGAAAAAAAAATAGTTTTATATAATAAAAAAAAATTGTTTTTGAATAATTGTTAATTTTAGTTTAATTGTTCATCTTTGTGGTAATAGAGGTAGGAGATAAATGTTTATAGTCTATATGGTTGTTATCATAATGAAAGATAACCTCCAGGAAGGTAATTATTCTCCTAAAAATGTATAACTGTTAATAGTAAAAAAATTTTTTATTCATTAAACGACAATAATATTATTAAATATTAGCAATAATGACAAAATAGGAAATAATTACACGTTATATATAAAATATTTTTATCAGGTAAATAGTTTATAAATAGTTTTGATGTATATATGATATATTAGTAATGTTGTTAGCACATGTTATAAGTTTTGTTGAATTTGGTTTTATAGCAACCCTAAGAGGGGGGATATTCCCGAAACGTTGTTGTTGATTATATGAAATAAATTATTACAATTAAACAAGGAAGATTTGTGTCATACACCAAATTCAATTTAATTCCAGAAATTCTTCCAGTAAAAGATCATTAATTTTAAATATTTATTGTGTAATAATACAATCCGTCTTATATTAATAGACAATGGTAATAGGGGTCATAGAACTCAGTCACACCATATTTACAACCATATAAATTGAATGCTAAGTAAATAAAAAATGGAAAGGAAAAAGTTATCATAAAATAATAATAAAAAATAAATAACTAAAAAAACAAATTAAAAATTTCTCAAGTTTTTGGATTTCAAATTATATGGAGCGCGGGAGTCTTTTTCGATATAGAGCAGGCTTTTGATCGAGTCTGGCAGCCAGGACTGCTTTACAAACTCCGTAAATTCTTACCTCCTACATATTTTCTCATCATCCGTTCCTTTCTTACTAATAGATTATTCCAAGTAAACCACAATGGTTCCTATTCATCCCTCAATTTTCAATCCGCTGGTGT
>NW_027116277.1:223927-227171 GCF_000696795.3 Halyomorpha halys
CCTCGTGACCTTATATTGTAAACTGTTTTTAGAGTTCTACTACTGGGTAGTTTCTCTACATCCTGTATCATATCATTATGTCATTATGATCAAATTTACTGGTTGTAGTTTTTTATACAGTTGTAAATATCAACAAATAAATAAATAAAAAATTATATGGAGAGAAGGAGGGACTAAAGACACCTCCGTTTCGCCCTTACGGTGACGTCCCTGCTTTAATGTTGGGAGCAAGTAGGGAAGGATTGCTTTAGGAAATTGTATGAGCAAGTTAGGACTGAAGCTCTCACTTGGCATGCATTACCATAGGCCAAAGGATGGATATTTGAAAAGGTCACAGATGATGTAATTATAAGTAATTATGTAACTAATTATAATTTTCAGTTAATTCATGAGCCGAATACTAATGTATAATTCTAAGGAAACTTACTGAACCAATGAGAATATAAATAAGCTAGCAATAATGAATAACTAATTTACTACAAATCTTGTGATTATAAAACATGAAATAAATTATTAAATCAGTGAAAAAAGTAACAATTATATCTCACTCCTTCCTGTATGCTGTAAAATATTAACGATAGTCTTAACTAGTTGAATCACGGAATACGGTTTTAGGCAAAATTGTCTAAAAATTGATCAAATTATTTCTTGACGTCACATATTACAGAAATATAACGGGGTATTTCATCACCTTAATATAGATTTCAAAAAAGCTCATGGTCCTATTGATTGCCAATGGACTTCGGATGTGCATGACCAAAATGTTTAATAAGGTTCGAATCGGTAATCATTATTTTGAGAAGTTGGAGGTTTGAGCAGGTTTAAAACAAGGTGATTCTCTATTACCAATCTTATTTACTCTAGCACCTGAATACGTTATTAGAAATGTGATGTATATCGAAAAGAGTTTAGTTTCAGGTGGTACTGGTGTATTATTATTTGGTGAGGACAAGGCAACTACAAAACTGAACAAGAGTACGTCGAACTAGGTGTTGAAATAAATACGGATATAAAAAAATATATGGGCAGCAGTAGAAATGGGAGCAATTTCGGTGATATAGATATAGGAGGATTAATATTCGAACAGGTAGTTAGGTTTAAGTATTTAGGTTCTACAGTAACTAGAAAAAGCGAAATTGATTTAAATTCGCGAAAGCGAAGTTATAAGTGGGCAATAATTGTTATTTTTCAATTTAGAAATTGCTTACCTCGCGCCTACTGTCCAAAAACATTTTTTTTTAATATTTATTTATTGCTATTTACAATTGTACATTATAATACATTTAGTAAATCTGATCTAAGTTAAATTGAAGTGTTACAGGCGTGTAGAGCAACTACCCATTGTTAGCACTCTAATGACATTTTACATTAGCTGGTCTCGTGGCCAGCTTCTTTTCAGGCGCCTCGGAGGATTGTCAGGAATGGAAGAGGAAGCAAGGTTAAAAACTAATAGGTTAAAGTAGTTAGGGAGTTTATAACGGAAGAATTGATATCTGGTTCGGGCTAGATCAGTTACATATGGAACATTAAGGTCTTTATGTATGATTTTATTTGGAACAAAGTAAGGAGCATTGAGGATTTTGGATTGTAAGGATTGAATACGAGAGGAATTCGAAGGTTTAGTGGAGCCTAAAGCTCAACTCCTTATGTCCAGATTGGCCTTATTACAGTCATGTAGATCAGTCTATTGTAATGTGTTGTAAGTTTAGACCGTTTGTTAAGTGCTATAATAGTCGAAATCGACGTCCAGTTTCCTGTCTTTTCAGTCTTGTGTGAGGATTCCAGGTTAATCGTTTGTCCAAATGTAGTCAAAGGTAGCGGATCTGTTCGACAGGGGTAAGAGTAACATTATTAAATGAAACTGTAGGGCACTCAGTAGGTTTACGATGAAGGGTAAAGGTGATTTGATGCGATTTATTGGAATTTATCTTAATTCTCCAATTACGACACCATTATTCGAGGGTGGTGATATGGGATTGGAGCTTTGGGATACCAATTAATGGGTTATTATTAACAGCGAGCACACATGTGTTATCGGCATACGTGGTGAGGATAGTGTTAGGATTGGTTGGAATGTCAGCTGATAGACCGTGTAGAGAATGGGATCAAGGAATAGGAAAGATGAATAGGAACCATTGTGGTTTACTTGGAATAATCTATCAATGAGAAACTAAAAAGTTAATATATATATGTATATATAGTTGACCGTAAAAATTGATATATAGGAAGATGGTCAGGGTTGCGGTCAAAGGACCTAAGGATCTTCCTATATATAAAACTTAATAGTTAGAATTCACAAAACTCTTTACGGACGCAAAACGTGACCTCTTACACTAAGAACAACGCCTTAAGGTTCTTGAAAATAAAGTATTAAGTAAAATATTGGGACTACTTGAACAAAGAAAATTGTGGTAAAACATTATTCAAAGTTTCTTATCTGTGCTACTTAGATTAGTTATTTTATATTTAGGAAAAAAGAGGAAATTTCAGAGATAATTTCTCAGACTTCAGTTTATTGGAGAATATTTTGTCAAAATTATTGGATAATGTTAGATTTTGTCCCTTCCTCGAGTTGTTGCAGTGATACACTGGATTCATGGTATGCACACACCGGTGGACGAAATTGTAATTTGTTCCATCATTTCGACTTGACTAGCAAATTAAGCTTAGTGTAAAATTTTTAATGTAATTAATGGCACGGTCGTTGCGTCACACAGAGGGGCCAACGATCTCAAAACCTTGAATTAGAATAATTCAAATCCAGATATTGAGTATAAATTATCACGGGTTTTTTTTTATGTTCATTAACTAACTGGAACCCGTTATTTAATAGGTTTGATATTCAATCGCTTTGTTTTATTATCATTATCTGTTTATTTACTTTATTATCACGTAAGACCTTCCTATTTAAATTTTATTTTGCACCAATGATGGCATTGACCTCTAATTAGTCACATTGTAATGTATAATTCACCTCGAAATAAATGTAATAAAATACAATACCTTATCTCATATTCTTTTTAGACAAAGAACTAATTGTTTCAATGACATATCTTTTAAAGTTAGAAAGCATGTGTACTTTTGCAACGTAAAAAAATAAGTTACAAAAATTTATTATCTATGTGAAAATTGTATTTCTTGTTCTAATGCCATGTATTCAGATCTGCAGGTTCCTATTTCAGCTTCAAACAACTTTTCATTACTCAGTAGAAATGGTTTGAAAATATTTTGAGAATTAATTAAA
>NW_027116277.1:227236-238943 GCF_000696795.3 Halyomorpha halys
CACAGAAGTTCTAGAGAGCAGCCATATGTTTCACTTTGAGTTGAAAGTTTCATTTACGATAAAGAGTAATTTAGTCTACTTAGTAATTTAATATAGTCTACTTACGAAACAATATATTAATAAAATAATTTACCCTCTTAGATTCAGTTCTGTTTTCTTTTCCTAGTCATATCTTGTGTAGGAACAATACGAGTTTTTGAATATAAATCTTTTAACTTTAAATCCTATGAATTTCGGAGATGAATGATTTTCCGTTTTTTTCAACAAATTTTGGTCAGGAACTTGGATTTTGGTACGTTAGATCTTATGACTAGCTGAATAAAAAATAGAAATGAATATAATTTCTTAACCCTGAAATTAGCTTTTATCCTTACTCAGGAATTTATATGGTTCGGATCATAAATCTTTCGGAATTGATTTCCGACAACCAAGCCCCCAATTCCCATCTTAAATAAATATTTAGAAAATTTCACTGGTAATTGAAAATGAAGGTTATATGAAGATATAAAGGTTTCTTAAAAAATAATTTTAATTCAATGATATTGTCGTACAGTTACATAAAATCAACCTTGAGGTTTAAAAAGTAGCGGCAATTTACATTATCAACTTTTAGAAATGAGAAAAAGGAGAGATTATGAAATCTTAGGAAAAAAAAAGAAGGAAAAAAAAAGAAGGTCATGATCATGAAAACAATTATCTCTTTTATTTTTTCTTAAATGCAGACATTTCTAAAAAATTATAATTAATTGTTTTTGGAAATCCACAAACCCATTAACAGTTCTGTAGTCTCGTGGGTAAGTTGGTAATGAGGAGTCCGACGATTGATATCTGACCGCTAACCTAAAGACACCTAACCACAAAAACTTACTCCATTTTGCCGAATAATTTTCGCAAAAATCATGCCTCATGCGATCCTAAACTGAGCAGCTTCAGTATATTTATTGAATATTTTTTGGGCAAATTAAAATTTAAGAGCTAAAAATAATTCAGTTGATTGCATAATTAAAAATTTCACTCTTCAATGAGTTCGGTAGATCACCATTTTCGTTTGATAAATCATTTCTTACGTATTGCTTTCAAAATTTTCGACAAACTATATACAACTACTCAGCACATACTAAAGACGAATAGGGCAATTAAAATAAACTAAGATCATTTATAGTAATTTTATTTTGTCATAATTATACGATAAAGAATTGCATTATACATTTGAAATTTTTGTATTTAACTGTGGAATAATTATTTTAAGTAAAATTAGCTTAAATTTCAACGGATCTTGTTCTATCTATTATCATTCTAATATTAGGAGTCAAATGCTTTCTAATGATAGTATAAATTGTAGATTGCTGAATAATTAAAAATAGTAATAACATAATAAATAAATAAATCCAGTTTAGGAAGCCCCTTTATGCTTTTACAGAACTGCCTACGACAAAAAGCTGTGAAAAACTGAACAAAGCTTAACCCATAAGACAAACGTTAATTGTAGCCATAGCTTAACGGATGCAACAAACAGACAGTGTAGACATAGCTTTACGTGTGTGAAAAACAGACAGTGAGGGCATATCTTAACGTATGGGATAAAACCTATACATGAGATGTTTCCGAATTTTCCAAAAGTGGATATACTAATGTTTGGTAGTAAACTACACCTATATTTTCGAATTTGTCACAAACAATTAAATTATTTTATACATTCAGTATGGTAAAAACTTTAATCATGATTCATTTAAACGGTGGTATATAATATATTCGGATTATAAATCAATTTAACATTCAAAGTTTTATCATTTTCATTACTCCTAAAAGCAACATCTTGTACCACCAATAACTCTTGGAACATTGGAATATTCGTCGAAGTTGGACCAGGCTTTCTGTTGTATTGGACGAAGCTGTCAGTTTGATTTGAATTGTTTACAAACAAATTAAAGGAAAATAACAACGATTGGCTCGCCGGCCGGCAGTGATAAGACCGCCAGAACCGGCCGCTCGATAAGGCCTGAGAGAGGGAGTGGGGGCAGTGCATCACCTGACTCCTTCTGTTTCCGACTAGCCGTCACCCCATCAACCGACTTCTACCGAACATTACCGATTGTCCTATCATCCCTATCCATTCATTAGTGAATATGAATATAAATTTATCATCTCATAAAGCAAAAAATATTTGTAAAAACATTATATATTTGAACACAAAAAATGTCTACGACTCTTATATTTTCAATACGAGCTTAGTTAAATATCCAAAATTAAAATTTTGTGTTTTAAATCGACTAATTCTCCAGAATTGTTTATTTGAATATGTTATTAATAATAAATGCCATAATTGTAATAACATATTATAATAACAATTATAATTAATTATAACTTATAATTTTATAATTAAATTATAAGTTATAAGCTTAAACTTATAGCTCAAAAGAATTTTATTCTTTTATTTATTTATTTTTTTTAATAAATCGCCACTTTTCAACACTTTATTTTTCTCTTGAACTTTTTTACGGATTATCCAGTCCTATTGCTTTTCTTAACCTGTATGATGGGCATATATGAACTCATTAAAAGAAAATTTCATATTTGATTCTGAATATATGTTCATTGCACATAAATATTACCATGAAGATGGACATAAGAAATTGATACTAATTTGGATACAGGAAAAAAAAAAGAAATCTTGGACTTAAAATCATAATTGATTCAACTCTTTTTATGAGACAAACAATAGAACTGGATAGAGGAAAAAAATCTCGAAACTTTGTTCTAATGTAAGGGAAAAATATAATAGTGGTAAAAATGGACGATGTATTCCAGAAAAATAAGGGTTAGTGAATAACCTTCATACCTCAAACCTCTTTTACTAACTTCATATTAATAATACATCCTTTCCAACGTTCCAGACATCAATCTTCATTAATTTTCTCTAAAAATAGTTACAAAGTGTTATTCATTACCAATTATTTTGGTTGCATGTAACTAATTTATTAAATTTACTGTTTATTATTTTTTAAAAATGGCAAAAATTCATTTACTTTACACTAAAAAAAAATAACTGTAATACTAAAAGTGATGATCGATAGTAAAAAAAAAGTGTGAAGAATAACAATGTTGGCTATTTTCAATAAAATTAATAAACTAAAAGTGTGATAAATTATTTATATGAAAATAATTAATTGGTATTAATTAAAATGAAATAAAAATTTTTTTTGGGGGGTATGAAGTTAATTCACTAGCTCAGAGGAAATAATTGGGGCTGAATAGGTAGCTGTCAGTATGTTTAAAAATAAAAGAGGTTTTTGATGCTTATTAAAAATATGCGAGTGAAATGAATGAAACTAGGGCAACTTTCGCGTCCAGTCTGGCCAAACATTGTTTCAAAATCAGTATTGGACAAGTAGTGTGGCCGGCCGGAACATCATTGCAAATGATCGTCAAATGTAAAGTAAACATTGGATTAAAAAAACATGGACTCGTTTTACAAGCTGCTAGCCAGAGAGTTCGCAATCTGAATGTGAACTTCCCCAGTGTAAACATGTTCATAAGCTGACCAGAAGATAGCAAACAATCTGTGAGAAAAGTAAGATTTTTAAGAAATTTTGCTTTTTAAAAAGCTATATCTCGAGAACTATTGGACGTAAATAACTCTTTTAGGGCTAATATTACAGCAAATTTACTCTTCTTTAAATAATGTTCTCTTATATTTTATAGTGTTGTTGGTAGTTTTAAGATATAGAGCTCCACATGAAAAATATGTTTTTTTTAAGGTTTTGAAACAGTCACCATTTTTTATTTTCCCTACCTATACTTGGCAGACTCATCAATTTTGAGTAGTAATTATACATAGTTTTCATTAAAGTAATAAAAAATTGGGGTGAGATAACTGTCTTTTTTTCTTCTCGGCTCTTGTACTATCAGGAGTCCTTTTTCCTTTTCTTTATCTCAGGGTTTTCCAAATCCCTTCTACAATCTGTCCCGTAAAACTTTTTCTAAAGTTGCTTCCTTATTTCTAGGGACTCCTTTTAGTATTTTCGCCAAAGCCAGACTATTCTTCAAACCCTTGTACCATGGGAACATGAGGGGTCTGTACCTTCATTAAACTTTTTGCCTGTTTGGGTCCATTTGTTTTAAAGAGTACTACTTTTGTCTTAGCTTTCGTGACTCTATTTCTTCCTTCACTCCTATATGGTATAGCTCCTGCTACAGAAATGGAAAGATACTACAATAAAGTATTTGAAACTTTTAATTAAAATTTCATATCAACAAATATAACTCCTTAAACTTTGCCCTTCTTTTGAAAGTGTTAGAAATATTAAACTCTGACGCTAATTTTCCAAAATATTAAATTTCATTTATATGCTATTTTGAGCAAGATAATCTTTTTGAGTAAAATGTTAGTGTAGTTTGAGTGAGCTGTATTTTGAAGTACGCTTTCAAACCTTAAATTTATCAAAGTTTTGGGATTTCATAAAATTGGGGGGAGTGATACAGCTTCTTATCCATTCTCTACGAAGAAACCTCTCGTACTAGGTACAATAATTTATTTATTTGTACTGAAATGATGTATTGTAGACAAAATTATAATTTTTATTTGATATCCACTTAAAATAGGCCAAAACTTTTAAAAATTGACTCTTTCGTCATGATTGTATTATCATTCGATTCGGAAACAAAAATATAATAAATGATACCTTAACCAACTTATTTTGAGCAAATGATTTTTCAAATAAACCACTCTGTATTTCTACCCCTCGCAGGGAGGGGGGAGGATTTCGGGTAGATCTTTATTATTCCTACCAAGACAAAGTTATGAACAAAGATTCATTAATAGGCTTAATATAATTGATGTTTATTTTATCAGTATCAGTATTATAGATTAACTGCTGCTTCAATTGTTTTTTGATTTTGTATCCGAGATGTGTTGTTCTTTCGTTTTCAAGATAAAATGTCAAAAAATTAGGTACAGACAGAACTTGTTGGAATAGATGCTTAACTGTTGAGAAGCTGTCATGAATACGTAAACCATAATAAATAACAAAACAAAATTTATTTGTTGTGAAAAGTACGAAATAAAAATAAAATTGTACGTATGGATATTCCAGGAGGAAATGTCAGCGATTAAAGAGGCATTTACCGAAAAAGTAGATCAGTGCTATCAAACTAACCTTACTATTTCAAACCGTTTACAAGATATTATTGTTTTTATAATTATATGGATTTTTCGAAAAAAAAAACAACGTTTCACCCCAAAAATCCAAATCTCTTCACATTAAACTAAAGATCAAATTTTGGCATCATTTTTGGAATCTAAAATGAATTTTCTATACGATAACATAATATTTTTCTGAATAAAAATAATTATTTCATCCATATTGTTTCTTTCATAAGCCCAGCTATCACAAAATAAAAGAAAAAATTATTCATATTAATTATCATTGCAAAAAAAAAAAATCGATATCAACTGTCGTAAAATAAAATAATCGAATATTTTTGTAGGAAAATATTGCTTTGTTATTCTTTAATAGCAAACAAGTACAAATAAATAATTTGTAAACAAATAAAATAATCTGGAAATACTCGACAGAATCTCACGCAGTGAATTTTCGAGGTACGGTATTGGGGAAATTAAAGTTACTTTGTTTCATCAGCATTCAATTGGTATCAAGTTTAGTTTCGAAGGTATATTGCCTTTGAGAGGTAAAAGAAAAAAAAAACAGATCCCTACTATAATAGTACTTGGTATTATTTTTGTTCTGGTTTTACTTCCTCATACCCCGTCGCCCCCTCCCCCAAAAAAATGTCTAAATTTTTTTTTAAAAACCCAGTGGTATTATTTTTATTACTTGAATCATTTTGGAATGGTTTGGACAATATATCCAAGAATTTTACTTTTTATTTATTTTTAATTTCTTTTTTTTATTGGTGAATGTGGTTATAATGATGCAGTAGTTGTTAACGGTATAAAAATGATGTAGTTAAGGTTAGTAGACTATTTTTTCACATTTGATCTGTTCTCTAATCTAGAGATAATAACTTGTCAATGAAACTATTTCTAAAAGGTTTGATTTGACTGGTAGGTAAAAAAAAAAAAAATAAAACGAAAATTAATTTACTGATTTCAATTTGTTAGAATGGCCTGAAAACTGTGTAGTACATAGTTCCACTTCATTAATTTTTCATACTCACGGTCGGTTGGAGTGATAGGGGTTTGATTTAGTGTGTTGAAGTTTTGGACCGAAAAATTCCAGCCACTCGGCATTTGACTTGGAAGAATGGAGCGGTTGGAAGAATAATTCCCCATCCTAGATTCTAATCATATAATCCCAGATCACCAGCATGGATTCCTCTAAGTCATCGTGAGGTGAACGTTGATTCGTCTTCTTTGGACGCTGTATGTACTGCTAGTCTTTTTCGACATAGAGCAGGCTTTTGATCGAGTCTGGCCTCCTACATACTTTCCCATCATGCGTTCCTCTCTCACTGATTTCAAGTAACAAAAAAGGTTCCTATTTATCCATCTTCTCTTGAACCGTTGGTGTTCCTCAAGGAATATCCTCGATATCATCCTCTACACAGTCTATACAGCTGACATCCCACAACCAATCCTAACACTATCCTCACAACATATGCCGATGACACATGTGTGGTCGCAGTTAATAATAACCCTTTGATTGCATCCCAAACTCTCCTACCCCATATCACAACCCTCGAAGAATGGAGGTTAAAATAAATCTCATCAAATCACCTTTACTCTTTGCCGTAAACCTGCCGAATGCCCTACAGTATATTTTAATAATGTTGCTCTTACCCCTGTAAAACAGATCCGCTACGTTGGACTAGATCTGGACAATCGACTAGCTTGGAATCCTCGCACTAGACTGAAAAGACAAGAAACTGCACGTCGATTCCAATTATTACAGCACTTACTAGACAAACGGTCTTAACTTCCAATGCATTACAAAAGACTGATCTACTCAACTATAATAAGGCCTATCTGGACATACGGAGTTGAGCTTTGGGGCTCCACTAAGCCTTCAAATTCCTCTCGTATCCAATCCTTCGCAAAATCTTTGATGCCTCTTTTGTTTGTCACAAATAAAATTATACTTAAATACCTTAATGTTCATGACATTAATGCCCGAACCAGATATCATTCCTTCCATTATAAACTCTCTAACCACCCAAACCCACTAGTTTCTAACCTTGCTTTCTTATCCATTCCTGACAATCCTCCGAGGCGCCTGAAAAGAAGATGGTCTCGAGACCTTCTAATGTAAAAACGTTATTAGAGTGCTGCCAGTGGGTAGTTTCTCTACACGCCTGTATCACTCCATTATAAACTTACAGCAAATTTACTAAATGTATTATGTACAGTAGTAAATCTCAATAAAGATATATAAAAAAACAATAACTCTACGGTAGATACCTAATGATATCCTGATGCTTATGAAATAAATGCAAATTTGAGAGTTAATTTTCATTCAATATGTTTAAACAAGGATTAAACATTGTCTGTAATGAGGAAATGTTTAGCGCAACAAAAAAGCTAAATGTGCGTGGGAAAATAAAAATTATTAAGTAAATTCTTTAGGAGCAAAAACATATCGCTGCTTTGCTTGAATGGTGGCAAATCTGACAAAAAAAGTTTTGGTTTTATCATTATGTGGATGTGTTCCAAAGATGTTACCGTAGATATGGGTTCCTTCCTCTAATGTAGTTCCTTAATAGACTATCCCAGACCTAGTTAGGGTTGTCAAAAAATAACCACCGTCTACAATCTATAGTATACGTCAAATGTAAACTAAAATAATTTTTTTTTTTGGCAGATGTGCCACCATTCAAGCAAAGTAACGATATAAAAACCAGCTCCTACTAAAGGATATCGGTTGAGTTTCAGTGGTGTTTTTGGTTCACTAGCCACTGGATTTCTTAACTTGGTAATGAGTTATTCGTTAGAGGGAGATGAGTGGCTAGTTTATATGTTATTTAAGTGAAGGAAATAATTTAGCTATCAACGCCTGGCCCAACATTCCTGCTGGATAGTGGGATATACACTAATGTTGCTGACTAAAAACAAAATAAAAAAAGAAATTCAACCATTTACTATATTTTTTAATTTATATGAAACTATTTCAGAATTTATTTATCGCTTGTATATATTTTTATTATTTGCGAATCTATTACATTTTTGTATTTATATTTATCACTTTTATATTTACATTTTAAAGTAAAATCCTTGATGTTCCTTATTACGTTACAAATAAACTCATTCACAAAGACCTTAACATCCCATTCGTTGCAGATTTGACCCAAAGCGCAGACCAATGCAGATATGCGTCTTTTCATTCCAAACTCCTTAACCATCCTAACCCATTAATTCTTAATCTTTCATCCCTGATAATCCTCCGAGGCGTCTAAAAAGAAGATGGCCACGGGACCTTCTAATTTAAATTAATGTTTGAATTACCATAAATGGGTGGTTCCTTCCCAAGATTTTCAAGTGTATATGAAACATACAACATATTTACCTATTGTATTATTTTGTACAGTTGTAAATTTCATTAAATTAATAAGAAAAAAAAAACATTTTAAAGTATTTATTTCCTTGTTAGTTATCTTTTACTGAAGTGAAAACTAAAAATAGTAGGAGAGGAAGGAGTGCGAAATGAAACGCTTGGAGTAAACTCAAAGACTGATCTTTCATTTTTAAAAAAAAAATTTTCCGATCCCACTAAAACAGAAAAACATTAAATTAATAGGTATCATTACGTATGGTTACATGATTAAAATATTACCTTTTTCTACCAATGGTACTTGAAGGTATACAGTGATATACTTATCTTGTTGTTTTGATGTGTCCGTTCTATATAAATTCTGCTAGAAAATATCTGGAGGTGAGGGGCCTCCACATATCATCGTTTATTGTGTACAGTACCTCTACTCGATCTACTCGATCACCAGACATCAAAATAACAGGCTGTAACTTGTACGTATTTATTGATATACTTGTTTCTATGTAACTACTTGTCGAGGTATATTTTAAAATTCTAATTAAATAATACCCATGTGAGAAAATATGTTAGATTTTTTTGTTTAGATATTGTTACTATATTTACAATTTAACAATATATCATCTAGATATATTTTGTATATATTTTATAGAAAAAAAAATTTAGTTAAGAGAATAAAATATAGGAGTTAATATGTATGGGAAAATAATGAGAAAAAACTGATTAATAACAATAAAAAAAAGTAAATAAAAATATCTACAAAAAAATGTCAACCTTATGTTCATATATATTATATACCTGTTATATATTATCATTTATATATCATATATTATATCCTCTGTCCATATCTTATAATATATGTATCATATATTATATGCCTGTATATATTACATGATTAAAAAACAATAGAAACATTACTAGTCATAGTATCTCTATCTCTATCACTATGTAAGAAGCAACCCAAAGGTGTTGGGCAGAACACTGCCTGTTTCCAGTTAATGCATCAGCAATTCATATTTTGCAGTTATGAATCCTGTGAATTTTATGCAATGAACAATAACGCAAATAAAAATCTAATCATCCTTAGAAAATATTTTTTTTTTGTTAATAATTTAAAAAGTCATTCTTTAATTATACAATTTTGTCTTTATTTATTTATTGAAATTTTCAACTGTATAAAACAATACAATAAGTATATGTGATAAAAGTTTCAGAACACGTGGTAATGAATTCATTCCTTGGGAAGGAAGAACCCTATGGTGGTACTTAAACTATTGCTTTAAGTTAGAAGATCCCGTGGCTATCCTCTTTTCAAACGCCTCGGAGGATTATCAGGAATTATTATGGATGAGAGGTAAGAACTAATGGGTTTGGGTGGGTATAGATTTTAGAATGAGGTATATCCATTTCGGGCCAAGTCTGCAATGAATAGTATGTTGTGGTCTTTATGGATGAGTTAATTTGTGACGTAATAATGATTATCAAGGATTTTACGGTGGATTTCGGATTGTAAGGATGGTTTGGTAGAGCCACAAAGCTTGATTCCGTATGTAAAATTGGTCTGATTATCATAGTTAATAAGAATGTTTTTGTTGTAAATTGAAAGTTCAGAGCGTTTGTCAAGTAGACGTTGTAGTAATCGGAATCTACTTGTAGTTTCTTGTCGTTTCAGATTTTAAGTAAGTCTCTCGTCAAAATGGAGTCCTAAATAGAGAATCTGTTCAACAGGCGTTAGACGGATATTAAAAAAAAAATAATGTAGGGTAGGAGAGAAAAGGTTTACGATGAAGAGTAAAAATGATCTGATGAGATTTGTTAGGATTTATTTTGATTCTCCAGTTTTGACACCATTCTTGAATGGATGTTATGCGTGTCTGTAGTGTTTATGATGCATTAGTAGGGTCGATGTTTACAGACAATACAACATAGAACTGTTAGGTTGGGATATCTGCCATATAAACCATTAAAATAATAGGAGTGGATAGGTTGAGGAACACCGGTCGACTGAGAAAAGAGGGATGATTAGGCTAGGTTATGATTTACTTTAAAGGTTCCATCAGAGTAGTACGAACGGATTAATATGCAATAATTTGGAGGAAGGAATTGACGGTGCTTATAGAGCTGGGTGCCAGACTTGACCAAAGGCTTGTTCAACGTCGAGAAAGACTCCTGAGTAGTACATCCTCCGCTCCAATGTGGAAGATATGACATCCATCACACGATGGCATTATTGTGTGGTAAAATGTGATGAGCTAAATCCAAACTGATGGTCAGGATTAACATGATTTGAATTAAGGATTGTATAGAGGTGGGTTACTAGTAAATTTTCTAGGATTTTGCAATTTTTTTTATTATATAAAAAATTTCATATATATTATTTGCAAATACTCCATTGTCTTATGTAACTATGTTTTTCATTCCTAAAAAAATCTATTTACATATTTGTCGGGAATAAGTTATAAATAATAAATAGTTCCAAGTATTTTCCTTCAACCTACGATGTTCGTTTTTTTATGACATATGTATTAAATTAGGAATAGATCTTGCCAGAATGTGAATTATATATAATATTTTTTGTTGTAATAATCCAGAAAAAAATTTAGTAATCATTTTTTTTTTTTTATTCGTTTATGAATTAAAAATTAGCTTTAATGAATGACACATATTTATTTCTTTACATTTCGCTGCTTTGATTTGATAGTGCTTACTGTAGACTGGTGCTACTTTCTTTACTGCGATTTCCATACAAACTACCCCAAATCTAGCAGGGCTGTCCTAAAGTAACTCTGATGTACGATAGTGTCAAAGCAGTACATTAAATACGAAATAAATACAACTTTTTTTTTTTTGTTTCACTTACCTGTACATGGAATTTGAATTCGAGTTTTCGACAAAAATACATGTTTTGAGGTCCCCTGATTCCAAATAAATAAGTGGGAGTATTTAAGACGGTTTTGATTTCGCTCAGTATACACTGGCGAAGTCAAAACCGTGGAGTATACACAGGTCCCGTAATACCATTATTAATATTGGTAGTTTTAGCGCACTTGCTCAGCCTCCACTGGCTCATTACCAGTGATGCAGTGAGAGGGATGCGCTGGGATCTCTTGAGCTCTGCTCTACCCCTCACACGTGGGGGATAGAGTGGGCTCAGGGATCCTCAGGTCGATTGTGTAAATATTGTATATACTATTTTATCATTATGT
>NW_027116277.1:239093-255036 GCF_000696795.3 Halyomorpha halys
TAGTATGTATGAGATCATTCATCAATATTACCTATTGCCCACAACTGTGTGGCAGATTGTAATATCTATCAATAAATAAATCTATCGAATCAAAAAAAAAAAAAAATATTGGTAGTAAAAAAAAGTAAAATAAATTTTTCAAACCCTAATTAATTGCTGATAACATTTGTTCAAAACTAATGAAGACTTATTTAATGGACCATAACACAAACGGTAGGATATACGAAAACATTTATTAGGATTAAATATTAAAATGGAACCTTTACTAGCCCAACCGTGAATAAAAATGAAAACAAAAGAAACGAGCACCCGAATTTTATTATTGTCGTATTTTAAAATTAGTGAACATATTAAAGGAAAACAAAATATAGAAAAATATACCAACTAGAAAAATTGGAAAAAATCAAACTTAAAACTATTACAAAAATTAAATTTTATTATTTTATATAACTACATTTTATATTGATGGGGCCCCGGCTGCTGTTGTTGTCCTAGTGAAGGTAGATTACATCTTTATGTACGTCTGCCTTGTCCTCTTGGAGGATGAGCCCGCCGTGAAGAAAATAACTAACCGACTACTGGGTACTAAGACTAAGTAGATTGAAAAAGCATAACAGCCGATGTGTGTGCAAACAAAGAGATTCCAGAAAATGTATTATTTATTTTTCACAGCATAAAAAACAAAAGAGAACATCTGCATTTATCATAGTAAAAACATATTGGATGATTATTGATTGACCGTGTGTATAGATGAATTGAATATGGTCCGGGTGCGGTCAAAAAAACTCAAATAGTAGATAATTATACTATTTTATTGAGCCAACGTTTCGCCCCACGTTGCAGGGCTTCGTCAGGGCTAAAAAAGATACAAACACTTGACATAGTTACTAAAAAAAAAGAAAAAAACATAAGTGGGAAATAACAGCGGTATAAATGAAAAGTAAAATATAATAAGAAAAATTAAAGGTTGTAAACAGTAAATAAAAGGGTAATGGTAACAGATAGATAAGAGATAAAATAAAAGAAGACATATTAAAGAAAGTACAAATTAAGAGATAAAAAAAGAAAAGAATAAAATCAAATGATGAGACAGAATTCATACCTGTTTTGACGGGAGTCAAAGTCAGAGTGAGCCATTTGTATTGGGAGGAGTGGGGATGGCAGTTAGCACGCCACAATAACAAAAATAATTTTAAAATAAACATTGTAAAAAAAATATTTAAATTTGGTAAACAATAAATGGTAATATACATAATAGAGGGGGAGAAAACATATTTACACAATTATAAATAAAAAAAAAATAATAATAATAAAAAAAAACACAATAGATAGAGAAACAAGGGAGAAATAAAGTATAAAATAATGGGATACAATATGTGTAAGTGATTAAGAAGGACAATATACCAAGTGACAATATGAGTGGGGAAACAGAGAAGTGTAAATTATAATAGAAAATTAATAATAGAGTAATTAATATAAATAAACTTAAGAAGGTAACACATGAATATAAATTAAGAGATAAGATACATGAATATAAATGAAACAGGAAGGATAGTAAATAAAAAAATAATTAAATAAATGGTGAGAAGTTAGAGAAACAACAATAAAAGATATGACAAGAAAGTGGGCTTCTGAATAAAAACATATTTTACTCAATCGATCATTCATTTTAAAACGATGTGTTGGCCGCAACAATATATGTAGTATATTTTAGAAAGGAATGTTGACTCATTTAAAACTTCATTTCTATTTTAAATTATTAAAAACGTAATATAATTAGGTATTATATTTCTTACAAAAACACAGAGTATAAAAAAACTACTAATATACCATTCTGGCACAAATATACGAAGCAATAAATTTGAACTCTAATGTAGTTAAATATAATGAAAAACATGAAAAGGAAGACATACAGTATTTATGAACATAACGAAGTTTGAAGTAAGTTCGTTTACAATAACGGATAATAATAAATTTAAATTTAAATTTTAGAATGTATCTTATATTAGATAATAGTGCTTTTTTTAAAACCATTATGATATTATGAAAGTCATTGTTAATCATTTAATAAAATAATACGATTTTAAAAGAATTTAAACCTCTCCCACCCCTCCATGGTAGCCTATATCACCTATAGACCCGCCCCGCTAAGACCCCCTGGTAGCGATGTTCCTATATCACTTTTGAAATATTAGCTTAAAATTGGAAGAGGAGACTTTAAGATAGCTAAATCGAACAATATTTAGAAAGCGCCTGAAATTGAAAAACGGCATGACATTAAACAATAGTTTTACATTAATTAAATAAATAATATGTATAATAAATAATATACACTTTTGAAAAAAATATTAAAAGAAATCTGTTTAAACTCATATACATATTTAGAAATAAGAGCTAAAAACATATATTTCATCTCTTCCATATGGCGTTTGTTACAAAATTATTTATTTTGGAATGTATTATTTTACATTTATTTTATAAATGTATGCATATATGCATCATGTAATTGCTCAAAGTCAAATTTAGGCAGTGATAAAAGGAATTGTGGAATGGTAATATTTTGAAATCTGAGTGCCTGCAAAAGTAAAATGAATGGATATATATATATACCAAAATGTAATTCTGTTAGAATTTTATTTTTTCTGGAAAGAGATTTGTTAATTTTAGAAAATTCAAAGCAATACTTTAGAAGACACACTATGGTCAGATTAAAAATACTCACTTAAAACAACTCTATAGGATTGCTGTAATGTAATTGGTGTAATGTGATTGGTGTAGTGTGATTGCTTTAGCAGAACATCTAAGAAGAAAATATCTCGTAAAATACATTACATTCCCGTAAATGGAACAAAATCAATAACGTGACAGGAATAAATTCAAAATTTGTCAAAAACCAAGATACCCATACAACAAAAACCCAAATTTATGAGTTTAAATACACAAAAAGGCCATTGTAGACTAAAAAAAGAATAATTCGTGTATAAATGAAAAACACATTATACTGTATAAGGACTTACTGTTCAGACACAGGATATAATAATTAAAATAGCATAAAAAAAAAATAAATAAAATTACACAAAAATATTTGGTGTCCAACTTAACGGAACTAAACCAGAACCTTTTCAAAGAGGAGAGGAGTTACCAACATTGAAATATTTTAACTATCCAAAAATATGACGAAGATAAAAACCATCGAATTAAAAAAAAAAAAAAGATTCCCATAAATAAATTTCCACGAAATGTTAGAATTTAAATTACAATTACTAAAATGGTTCATTGCTTTGATGAATTTTATGCCGGCAAATGAGAAATCCCAACATAAATACACATAATTTTTCATTTAAAATACCTATTGATTCGGAAAATAAATTATTGAGGTCTTTGTTTATTTAAATTTATTTATTGATACTATGCCAGCCTCGAAGCCAGGCGCCTCAGACTTCTCAATCTAAGCCCCTGAACTCTTATCCTCAGCCTCAACCTCACGTCATCAAAATGCTCCCTATCGTCTACCATTACGGGTTAAATCGCCGCCACCACATCCACTCCCAGATCCATCTCGTCCAGCTGCTCCAACCAACTCCTCGTCTCAACGACCATTGAAATCCGAAACAACTACTCATACTCCAGCTTCGCATATATCACGACTAGCCCAGCCCTCACTCAGTACATCTAGTCACACAAACTATCCTTGACATATTTATCACCTCTCAGATTTCTCCCTCTCAAACCACTGTTGAATCCCTGTACGACCTATCATCAGATCATAGTCTAGTTCTATTTTTTTTTACATTCAAACTTCGTACCTAAGCCTTCCGCTCCTTCATTGATTACAAGAAGAGTTGACTGGGACAAATTTAAATGTGAACTGGAAACTAAACTGGACTTAAACATTCGACTGAATACAAAACAAGAAATTGATGAAGCTATTGAAAAACTCACATCATCAATAAGAACAAGTATAACTGGCAACACATCGACTAATAGAATTAATAACAATAAACAAAATAACCTGCCACGGCATATTCGTATCTTATTAGGGGAAAACACAGAGCAAGATCGAAGTGGCATAGGACAAGATATCCAACTGACAAAACGGATTACACCAAATTGACTAGCAAACTAAAAGTAGAAATCAGTAAATACAAAATTTAAATAACTTTACTGAAAATCTTCAACTTCTGACAAATCGTTAAGGAGGACCACCAAAAAACTGTTAAATTTCAAAGATTTTAACCATCCACTTCTCGCCGAATCCCAAACCTGGACCAGAACTGATGAAGAAAAATCACAAACATTTTACTACATATATAACGCCGTACTTCGTTCCACATATTTTCCTGACCCATGGAAATTATCAATAGTTAAAATGATACCTAAGCCCCAAAAGCCGCCAGAATACCTATCCTCCTACCGTACTATCTCTCTATTACCAATCATGGGTAAAATCTTCTAAAAATTCATTTTAAAACGCCTATACCCCATCCTAGATTCCAATCATATAATTCCTGATCACCAGTTTGGATTCCGAACATCCCACTCCACTATCCAGCAATGTCATCGTGTGGTGGACGTAGTCTCGTCTTCTTTGGAGCGCGGAATGTACTGGTTGGGAGTCTTTCTTGATGTAGAACAGGCTTTTGATCGAGTCTGGCACCCAAGACTGCAATATAAAACGTCATTAGAGTGCTGCCAATGGGTAGTTTCTCTACACGCCTGTAACACTCCAATTTAATCGAGATCAGATTTACTAAATGTATTATAATGTACAGTTATAAATAGCAATAAATAAATATTTAAAAAAAAAGATGTTAGTTATACAATGACATGTGGAGAATCTTGCCATTGATAGAACTCCAATAACATTTCTAGAGGAGAATATCTCGAGGCCATTTTCTTTTCAAATGCCTAGGAAGTAATGAAGGAGAAGCCAGGTTAGCAGGAAGTGGGTTTGGGTGGTTGAAAAGTCTATCATGGAAGGATTGGTATCTGGTTCTAGCCAAATCGGCAACATATTGAACATCGAAGACCTTATGGATGATTTGATTTGTGACAAAGTAAGGATCATTAAGGATTTTGGTTATAAGGATTGGATAGGAGAGAAATTAGGGTTAATGGAGCCCCAAAGCCTGATAGGCCTTATTATTTATAGCCATGTAGGTCAGTCTTTTGTAATGGATTAGAAGTTTAGACCGTTTGTCTAGTAAATGTAATAGTCGGAATCGACGAGCAGTATCTTGTCTTTTCAGTGTATGAGGATTCCAAATCAGTCGTTTGTCAAGATATAATCCAAGATAGCGGATCTGTTCGACTAGAAGGATTGGGGTACTATGAAAGGATATTGTGGGGCAGGAAATCACAGGTTTATGACGAACTGCAAATGCGATTTGGTGGGATTTATTGGAATTTATTTTAATGCTCCAGTTTTGGCACCATTCTTAAAGGATGGTTATGTGGGATTGAAAAATGGAATTCGTTTTAAAATAACTATACTATTGAAATACCTAGAGGCAATATATATTTTATAATACTTCAATAGCCTTTGTCCGAGTGGTATGTATTTTTACAGTATAATGTATGTTTAAGTTATATACAAATGCCCTGTTGAGGCCTGCATGGACGAAAATTTGGCAAGATTAATAAATCATTCTTTTTGTGATTACAATGACCTTTTTTTTTGTATATAAAATCAAAATTAAATTACATAAGTAATTAATTACACAAGGAAAAGTGAATTAAAACTGAAGGTCACATGTAATACAAAAAAAATAGTGGTTTTTAAGAATAATTAATCTGAAGTGATTATAATACTAAATTATCATTACTATTATCCTGTTAAGTAATTACTCATTCTATTCAGTTATTGTAATTGTAATTAAGTTTCTGGACGATAACTATATCTTAAGGCAAAATAATTGCAATTAAAATAACAATTACTTCTTGACCTTTAGCAACTGCAATGACACTTAAGTGTAATTTAATTCATATGTAAATTCAGTTGACGTGAACAAAGTTCTCATGTGTTGTAATTTAATGAATAATAGATATTTCTTAACATGTGTTTTTTTTTTTTAGCTATCAATAAACAGATATTTGGTATTTTGGTGTTAAATATTTTTATTCAATACTTCCAATCACTTGTAACTGTATCAAAATAACACAGATTTTTAGAGAAATAATTGTAATTACATAAGATTGGTATTGATAATTGTAATAATTTTGGCGCCCTAGGGCGTCGCACAATGGTGGGAAACAGCCATTTTTTCAAAAACCTCTTCAAACCTCTTAACCGTTTAAATCCTAAATTATATTGAAGTTCTATGTTATTCAGGGTGCTGAATTAAATAAATGTTTTTTTTTTTGTTTTTTTTAATATTTTCAGTTGATTATTGGTCACACCTTACAACAAAGCCCCTGACTTCATACGTCATTAAAACTTACACAAAAGTTGCTCCAATATGTACACTTTTATGAGATAATAGTCTCATCACAAAGGTCAATAAACCTCATTTTTTCTGGTCAATCAAAAATGTGCAAAAACGAATATTTCCGGTATTAAGTTAGAAGTGGTCCTAGAAATTTAGAAAAAAAAATTCAAGAAAGAAACCTACTTTTGAAAAACTAAAATATGTACACTAACAATATGTTGGTATTGGTTTGGCCGAAATATTTTTTTGTGGATAGTTAAAAAAACATCAATAAGTAAAAACTTACTTTTTCCCAATGCAGAAATTACGTCTGTAAGATCAGGTCTACAGGCCATATATATTATTTAATGGGAGAACCAATTGCGTTATTTGAGTGTGAGAAACCACACTCATCCGAAGATCTGAATTCCAAAAAAAAAATATATTTTTAAAAATTATTTAAGCTAAAAAAAATTCCAAAAAAAATAAATCGGTGTTGTTCAAAATAGGAATACTTGTTGTGAGTAAATAAAAATGTAGAGACAGTAAAAATTTTATAGTGGTGGATTTTAGGTTCGTAATCATAATTCCTTTAGACTACCACGTTTCTCCTCTCTGGTTTCTTCGCATTTCAATTTTACATTTCTCCTCCTTTTATTCATATAGCTCTCAGCCTCGTTTTCTGCTTTGTAACTACATATAAAAATAAATAAACTTTGTTACTATATATTTTTTAAAAACAGACTCCTGAAAATGGACAGTCCGAAACACTGACAAAGTTGGTGTACCAGTGTAAAAGTGATTGAATAAGGAAATTATAGTAAGTAGTCGATTAATTTTCCCGAAGCGAAAAAAAGGAGAAAGCAGTAATGATTTTAATGAGAAATTGCATTAAGTCCTTTAAAAAATTCATTTATAACTGAGGAAAATTAGTAAAAAATGTTAAGAATAAAAGAAAACTTAATTTTGCATTGCCCAAAAATTATAAACTTCATGATCCATTGTGTATTTATATTAAATATAATAAAATTCTCTAAATAAAAAAAAAATATCGAAATTTGATCATTATTGACAGACAATTGCCCATAGTGGGCTGAAACGCCGAAAATTTTTAAATGATGAAACTCAGATATATACATCATTGTAGATTTACTGAGAGATAAAACAGTAATCTTCTCTTTGTAAGTATGAATTCTATTAAAGTTCAAACATTTTATATTAGCTGAAATATCATTATTTAAGAATAGTTATTTTAATTGCATTTTTGAATATTAGAAAATCTTAAAAATGATTTTAATTTTACCTTTGTGATATGACAATCCTATAATGTGGCATAATTATTAGACATGGTTCCCGATCGGCTTGTAACATTGTAACATCTGTACATTTTAAAGGTTCTTTCTGAATCAATAAAATAATATATCTGTCGATTTTGTGAATATTTAAAAATATTCGGGTCGAGAAGGACTTATGAAATAAATTTTAATTAAGGTGAAGGGAAAGCCGATTTCAATCTCGGGGATCCAATAAAAAAAAATTAGGAATTTATTAGGTATTTTCGTTTTATCCCTTACTCCTGCACGGGTTCAAAGGTAGATAATTATACACCAATCGATAATTTGTTTTTGTATACAATAAGAAAACAATATTGTCGATTGAATTATATGAGTTAAAAAAAAATACATTAGAAATTATTAGAACAAAAATTCTAAGTAGAAAAAAAAAATGCTAAGTATAGCTACCATAGCAGATCAGTGGGAGACATGTGGCATTAATTAGTCTGTATTCTGAAAAGTAATTAAAACAAATTAGTTGAATTTAATTTGAATTCATTGTATGAAAACAATTCTGAAAATTTCATTGGGAAATTGTTTCCCATGAAGGATTTGTGATGTGAAGTAACATTCAATTTAAAAGAAAGTAAAATCTCCGGTACAATGTCATTAAATAATTTTTTATATTTTTATTTATTGATAAATATTACTGTGCTGAACAATAAGTAATAGTGATAACTGATTACATTCAAACTAAAATAAAATAACATAAGAATGAAAATAAATTTTAAAAAATTACATAAAAACTAAATAAAATCTCACTCTAAATGTATACAAAGAGAAGGAGAAAGAAAATAAACATAATCAAACAATGTACATGAAATAAAAAAAATTATCACCTGTCACATTTACACTCTAACATACAATATTTACACTATCGACCTGAGAATCCAAGAGCCCACTATATCCCCCACGTATGAGAGATAAAGCAGAAGTCTTTGAGATCCCAGCGCAACCCTCTCACCGCGTCACTGGTAATGAGCCAGTGGAGGCTGAATAAGCGTGCTAAAGCAGCAAACACTCAACTTGAGTGGAGCATCTGACCACTGCCAGAACTCCAATTGTCCATTTTTATTTTACAATAAATCTGTTGGCCACTGCCGTTTCAACCTTCGAGGTGGAATGTAGGGATGTGTCAAAGATGAATCTTAGATATCGCAATGTGTCGGATCTGGGTAAAGGAATATTATCGAAAGTAACAGGTGGGCAGAAGCTGAGGCGGAGGTTGAAAATCACATTACACTAGTTGCACCATTGCTCAATCTTCGTGAGACATGTTTGGAGATTGGATGAGGCTGTTACAGGATTAGGATGGGAGGATAGGATAGCTGTATCATCGGTAAATGTTGCGAGGAACGTGTCGGGATAAATGGGATTGTCAGCAGTGAAGAGGGTATAGAGGACAGGACCCAAGACACTGCCTTGGGGAACTCCTGCGTCGACCGGATTGATGTTATAGTACTCAGAACTACTGGGTACTCGAAAGGAGCGATTTGAGAGGTAGGGGCGGAGGATAAGGTATAAGGTTTGCGGTAATATGGACTTGAGCTTGAAAAGCAATTCGACATACCATACCCGGTTAAAAGCTTGCGCTATGTCTAGAAATGCATCCGAGCAGTATTAAAAAATTAAATTCAAATATTTCATCCAATCAAAACATTGCAGTAAAGTTACACGATAGATTCAGACATGTCTGCTCACCCCATTTAATAATGCATGCAAGAACTATCTAAGTCACTCAATGACTTATGTCATTATGAATCAATAATTCAAGGATTGGAAATAAACGCCTGTTGAACAGATTCGATACTTAGGACTCCGTCTTGACAAGAGACTTACTTGGAATCCACATACAAGACTCAAACGACAAGAAACTGCTCGTAGATTCTGATTGCTACAACACTTACTTGACAAACGCTCTAAACTTCCCATTCACTACAAAAAATTAGTATACACTATGATAATCAGACCAATTTGGACAAATGGAATTGAGCTCTGGGGCTCCACCAAACCATCAAATTCTTCCCGCATCCAAAATCCTACGTAAAATCCTTGATGCTTCTTATTACGTTACAAATAAACTCATTCACAATGACCTTAACATCCCATTCGTTGCAGAATTGGCTCAAAACAGATATGCGTCTTTTCATTCCAAACTCCTTAACCATCCTAACCCATTATTCTTAATCTTTCATCTTTAACAATCCCTGATAATCCTCCGAGGCGTCTGAAAAGAAGATGGCCACGGGACCTTCTAATTTAAATTAATGTTTGAAGTACCACCGATGGGTGGTTCCTTCCCAAGATTTTCAAGTGTATATGAAACATACAACATATTTACTTTTTGTATTATTTTGTACAGTTTAAATTTCATTAAATAAATAAAAAAAAAAGGATTAGAAATAACTACTAATTTTTTTTTTTTCAAAAAAATTTTCTATTAAAACTTTTTAATTTCAACTATCTTTTTCTTTCTTTTTTCTTGAAATTAATAACTATATTTAAGCTAAAAATACAACAAATAAATGAGACAAGCACTACAGTAAAATATCTACATTAGAAGGTCTCGAGGCCATCCTCTTTTCAGGAATAGAATAGTCGTGGACAGATTTCGGGGTCGGAAGACCCTCTGCCCTGGGGCACAACCAGCATCTAAAAAGTGGATACTCTTAAATTGGGGGGAAATCCTGGTGGTTGAATGTGATTCTGGCCTAACAACCTACCTGCACAACCTCTTGGTCTAGTAACAGTAGTGGTAGTGATGTGGTACAAGATTTTTATTTATTTATAATAAAAATATTAAGAACTTGTTAACAAATTTAATTTTAACTAGAATACAATATAGTACCAAGTTAAAAAAAACAACAAAAACTATGAAATAAAATTGGCTGATAAAGTGATTATAGCTTCATCGCCGCAATAGATACTGACATCATGTCAGAGCTGATAGTGCTACTACACTACCACGAAAGTAAATGTTTTCATAATGGTCACGCATATTTACTCTGCGACAGTTGCTGCCGTGGCCGTAAAGAGCCACTTACAGATTCAACGTGACAGTTGCTTTACTTCTACTGCATGTATTATCAATCACCATGTCGGACCTAGTTCGCCTGTAATACAGTTTACACTATGATGAGGGAAATGGGCCAACTAACCTCAAAACCTCTTTAATTTTTTTAAGAAAAACAAAATTTAATAAAAATATTGTTTTTATTTAGCAGGTATTCAATAATTTTTATCGAGCAATCTTTTTAAAACAAAAATTCTTTCATAAGATTTATCCGTTAATTTTAAAAATATAAATTCTTCCGTGAAGGTTACTCGTTAATTTATAAAAATGTATTTATTAAAAACAGTTAAAACCGGCTTTGGAAACTGTTATCATTTGAAGAATATTTTTGGGGAAAAATACTGAGGTGGTTTTTTGAAATCGCCGATTCAATTAAATATGCAAGCTTAATTTAAGTGAATTTCGCTTTCTTCAAGCGTTTCAATTTAAAAAAAAAATTATTATTTTATTTTTTAATATTACATTTCCACATTTACAAGAGTCTTAAATATCAATACTAATATTGCGTTTGTAGGATGAGGGAATATGAAGGTTTGCATCGTGCGTTGCATGAGTTATAGTAAGCTATAAAATTATCAGAATTAAAATAAAATATAAGTAGTTTTACATAGTATTAGTAGTTTGTAATAAATACAACATATAATCAATTAGTGATAGCTATTAGTAATAGCCCAAACACGGACGATTAGTGTGTATTATTTGGACATAGTTTTGTTTATTTCCTTCTGGATTACTGTTTGTCTAAAATGGATTCATTTTAATATGTTAACAAACACTTATATGATTTAGATAAACTACTTAATTAATTATTATTATTCAAAAACAAAACATACTGGTAAATGTGTTCTGTCTATGGATTTAGCATATAGGATAAATGAATAAATATATTTATCCACAATATGTATTTCAAGTCAATCTTTCCTTTGTGTACAAGGATAATTCTCATAAAAAGTAAAAAATCATGGCCCTCATACATTATGTGCAGGCGATGTCTCCAGGGTTTTTTTTTTTAATCCATTATATTCATTTCGTTTTCCGACTGAAACAAAAACTATCACATGATTAAGAAATTTTCGTTTATTCAAACATCACAGTTCTCATTACTACATGTCCCTGAATGGTTTTTATTTTTAAAATCAACACATAATTAAATATGAATATACTATTAATTTCGGAAATAGGGTTCTTTAAGCATTAGCTGATGTTACATACAAGTACAATGTTACCTCTAATTGTACAAAAGCCAGGAAGATAAAAAGGCAGTTATCTCACCCCAATTTACTAGTACTTATAATTAAGAAGATTTAAAAAATACATCTCTAGACCCATAAGACGCACATATGTCTGTGAACACTCAAAATAAAGGAAATTCAACTTAGTTTATTATACTTTTTATGATATTCACCTATGAACAACCTGGCTCTTGTACTATTAGAGGTAACATTGTACTTGTATGTAACATCAGGTAATGCTTATGTTAGGGAACCCAATTTCCGAAATTAATAGAGTATTTATATTTTAGTATGTGTTAATTTAAATAATAAAAACCATTCAGGGACATGTAGTAATGAGAACTGAGATGTTTGAATAAACGAAAATTTCTTAATCATGTGATAGTTTTTGTTTAAGTCATTTGTTTGAGTCGGAAAACGAAATGAATATAATGGATTAAAAAAAGAAAACTCTGGAGACATTTGGAGGGCCATGAATTTTTACTTTTTATGAGTACAAGGAAAGATTGACTTGAAATACATATTGTGGACAAATATATTTATTCATTAATCCTATATGCTCCATAGAAAGAACACTTTTACTAGTATGTTTTGTTTTTTAATAATAATAATTAATTAAGTTGTTTATCTAAATCATATAAGTGTTTGTTAACCAAGTAACCGACGCGTGTAAAACTACTTATATTTTATTTTAATTCTGATAATTTTATAGCTATATTCATATTTCAAACATGAATTAAAAGGAGTTATTTATTTAATTTTATTGCATAAACGTCTATCAGGATTTGTCAGCAATTCCTATACGGCCAAAATTCTGATAATATTTCATTCAGTAAAAGCTTAAATTCAACTTATAATGACCAAATAAAAGTTACATCAACGATTAAAAAAGGAAAAAAAATATTAACATTCAATAACTTACTAGCTGAAAAAATAGAGTAAAAAAATAAATAAATAAAAAACATATAATTCTGTATATAAATAAAATTCTGAGTTTCACTTTACTGAATTCTCCACTGAGTATTGACAAAAAAACATTCTAATTTTCTTTATCTTTATTGTGATTTTCATCAATTATTGCTTCTTCTTCAGGTGTTACTCGTAGTTCTTATCTTTCTTTTATAATTTATTGTGCCCTAATAGAACGCGTAGATCTTCCCATGCATTGGATGATTAACAATTTCTATATTTTATTTAAAGAAAAGTTGTAAACTTATGGATTGTCACTGAGTTTACATTTATTTACTGGAAACAGATAAAAAAAAAAAATGGTATTAAGTAACTTACTCATTTTAGTACAGGAGTTCAAGAGGAGAAAAAAGTCAGTTATTTCACCCAAATTTTCTAATACTTTGATGAAAACAATATATTACTACAATCAAAATTGATGAGTCTGCCTAGTAAAGTTATGAGAAATAAAAAATGGCTGTTACAAAACGTTAAAAAAAAAAATTATTTTTCATTCGAAGCTCCATATCTTTGAAATTATCAACAAAAATAGAAAATCTAATATTGTTTTTTAACTTTTTAAAAAAGCAACACTTAAAATTTACAGAAAAATCAGTAATCAGTGAATTTATTTTGAGAACACTATATCTCAAAAATCATTCGGCGTAAAGATGACTAAGTAGTTTTCATGATATTTATATCATGTTCGGATAAAAATTTTTGGTTTATGGCAAAATATATCTTAGAAATCATTAGACGTACAGATGTCTGTCATTACTCAAAATAAAATTAGTTTAACATACTATTATTGGTTTATCACACTTAGCTTCTTAGGGGTAGTTTTTATGATATGAATTTTATCCGAACAACTATAAATAAATTTATTTTAGCAAATATCATGAAACCTACTACTCCTACGAAAATTAGTGCTAAAATATATCATATCTTTACAGAGATTATATTATTATAAACTTTTTTATTTTAACTTTCTCGTTCTTTTAGCGTTCCTAACACCACACTTATTCCTCTTGAACAGAACCATTACCAAGGACTACATCTGGACAAACCACTGACTTGGAATCCTCACACAAGACTGAAAAGTCAGGAAGCTGCTTGTCGATTCCGACTATTACAACGCTTACTAGACAATCGGTCTACTTCCAACTAATTACAAAAGACTCATTTATATTACTATAATAAGGCATATCTGGAATTACGGAGCTGAGCTTTGCCACTAAACAGGCAAATTCCTCTTGTATCTAATCCTTACAATCCGAAAACAGTAATGCTCCTTATTTCGTCACAAATTATGTTATCCGTCAGAAACTTAAAGTTCCATGTGTTTCCAATTCGGCCAGGACCAAATACCAATCCTTCCATCATAAACCTCTTAACCACCCAAACCCATTTAATTGTAGCCTGACTTCTTCTTCATTAACTGATAATCCTACTAGCCTTCTGAATAAAAATGTGTAAAGAAACTACCCATTGGTAGCACTCTAATGAAGTTTTTACATTAGCAAGTCTCGTGGCCATCAACTTTTCAGGCGCCTCGGAGGACTATCAGGAATGTAAGAGGAAGCAAGGTTAGAAACTTCTGGGTTTGGATAGTTAGGGAGTTTATAATGGGAGGAATGATACCTGGTTCGGGCTAGATTGGTTACATATGGAACATTAATGTCTTTATATATGATTTTATTTGTGACAAAGTAAGCAGCATTGAGGATTTCACGAAGGATTGGATACGAGAGGAATTCGAAGGTCTAGTGGAGCCCCAAGGCTCAACTCCATATGTCCAGATTGGCCTTATTATAGTCATGTATATCAGTTTTTGTAATGAATTGGAAGCTAAGACCGTTTGTCTAGAAAGTGCTCAAAATCGAGGTGCAGTTGTCTTTTCAGTCTTGTGTGAGGATTCTAGGTTGGTCGTTTGTCCAAATGTAGTCCAAGGTAGCGGATCTGTTCGACAGGGGTAAAATCAACATTGTTAAAGGTGACTATAGGGCTATCGGTAGGTTTACGACGAAGGGTAAAGGTGATTTGATGGGATTTATTTTAATCCTCCAATTTCGGGACCATTCTTAGGGCTGTGATATGGGACTGGAGACTTTGGAATGCAATCAAAGGGTTATTATTATCTGTAAACTCACATGGGTCATCGGCATACGTGGTGAGGATTTGTTGGGATTTTATCTGTATAGACGGTGTAGAGGATGGAACCGAGGATACTACCTTGAGGAACACCAGCGGATTGAGAATAGAGGGAAGAATAGGAACCATTGTGGTTTACTTGGAATAACCTATAAGTTAGGAAGGAACGGATGATGAGAATGTATGTAGGAGGTAGGAATTTACGAAGTTTGTAAAGCTGTTCCGGGTGCCATACTCGATCAAAAGCCTGCTCTATATCGAAAAAGATTCCCGCGCAGTATATTCCGCGCTCCAAAGAAGACGAGACAACGTCCACCACACGATGACATTGGTGGATAATGGAGTGGGATGTTCGGAATGTAGGATCCTTCTGCAAAAATAGACAGAATTTGTAAACTGTAATTCCTAAAAACTCCATTGATAATTCGAAAATATTTTTTAATTTTGCTAAAATCTGAGTTGTAGTTACAATATGTGAATTCACACTTCTTAACACCTACTCATCTTTTGTAATCCTCAAAAGGTTGTTAAGTACATAATTATTTTGATGAAGTAACGAATTACGAAAACGCTATATCCTATTGAAAATGTTCGGATGAAACAAATTAAAGAAGAATAAATTATGCGTCAAATGAGTACTATAACGTAATACTTCGGTCAGGTAAAAGGATGTTAACCAACTGCTTTGTCTGTTCTTTAGGTACCAATAGGTTTGAAGTGCTGTGAAATTCAATAGAGCAACTATTTTTTTTTTTTTTTTTCTTATCTTTTGGAGCTAAAAATACGTATAAAAAGAAA
>NW_027116277.1:255655-256263 GCF_000696795.3 Halyomorpha halys
AATATCTCAGATATTTTTGGGCATAAAGTAAGAAATTCTTTCTCATTTTTTCTATCGTAAATTTAGTTTTTTATTAAGATATGAGTAAATAGTCACTTTTACCATACCATTTGTCCTTAGGATCGAAATTAACAAAAAATACTGAATAGTTTTTTTTTTTAAATTTCAAATTCCAGATCCGGAGGTCTGGCGAGGTCTAAAACTTAGATTACATTTATTCCATATTAGCCATCAATCACACACAACATATCGATAATTAACCCATGCATAAGAAAGGGGTGTAAAAAAAAAAATGGAAAAAATCAATTTTTCAGTATATTTTGTTAATTTTGATCCGAAGGATGAATGGTATGGCCAAAGTGACTATTTACTCATTTCTTAATAAAGAACTAAATTTACGTTATAAAATGAGACAGAATTCCTTACTTTATATCTGAGATATTGGTGGTCAAACGTTCAAAAGTTAAATTAGGTTTTTCAATGTCTCAAAAAATATGCTTGTAAGGTAAACTTCTCGAAAAGTTAATCAGCTGTATCTCAGATGGTGTTGGGTACAAAGACTCTAATTTATTCTCTTAATCTTTGTTAACCGTAAAATTGGTCCTTTA
>NW_027116277.1:256710-260952 GCF_000696795.3 Halyomorpha halys
AAGGAACGTTTTTAATTATCAGAACTTAACCCTTCCTGGGGATTTCTGAAATACGGTGTGAGGGGGTTACCTACAAGGTACCAACCTATTCTAACCATGGTAGAGAGTCGAGTTTTCATATCGTGAAACCACCACAGAAAAAAAAGCCCCAGGCCGTATTCGAACCGCGCCGCAGCAGTTACGAGGCAGTCAAAGTCGAAGCTTTAACTCCCTCGGCTACAAACTGCCCTTACTATGCTAAACCAAACACTATTTGTCCAATATCAATTTTGGAACATATCGGGCCAGGCTGGCAACCGTAAGTGGTCCTACATTTATTTGAATAGCCCCTTCAGAGAAATAAGGAAACCCAACGCAGATTCCAAGTTCTTGTTTACCCGATTTTTCATCCACTGAAAAGGAGACTAATGTATTATTTATGCATAAGTAATTATTCAATTAATGTTCCTTAAAACTCACTTCAATTTTATACTTTGGACTTAAGAAGAATCCTATGCAAATATTCTCGGGTCCTACTTTATTCAAATCTTGAAGACCATAATGTCATTAGAATACCCTAAGAAATTGTATTTCTTATTGACAATCTAATTTACAGTTATAATCTACTAAGAATATAAGGTTCGTTACGATATATTAAAAAATTATAATAACACACATATTTATACAATTTATTTTTTTATTTTTTTCAGTCTTTCAGATTTCTTTTCTTTAATTTTTTAAAAATGTTTTTTTTATAGTTTTGGTATATATTTTTTTTACAAAACACAAATTTTGAACAACACTTAATTTTTAAAAGGTTTATGAATACACTGACACATCAAAAATAAAAACTCACAGCTATCAGCAAATACAAGGTCCATAACAACTTCATAAATATATGTTACATATGCTTATATAATTATTAACAAAATAAATAGTTATTATATATATTATTACAATATAATAAATGTATATTATATATATGTATATTTATACACATATATATAGGATTTTTTATTTATATAGATCAGACTTGGGCAAATTTTAAGTAATTATTTTCTGTAATTACTTTTAATTAAATATTGTAATGTGGTTTACATACAATATTGAAAAATGACTTAAAATGAATACACATCTATGCCAAAAATTACTGCACACGTATAAATTAAGCAATAAAATATTACTTATTATTCAAAATTAGTACATTAATACAATTAAATGAATAAAATTTTAATCATTTAGGTTATAAATAATAAATATTTTCAATAATGGAATAACGGACCAGGAATAAAAAATGTACGGAATAAATACATTTATATTTCAACAATGTCCAAATCTGATGTATACATATAAACACACACACACATATATTTATTTATATATATATTTATATTTATATGAACATATAAACATTATAACAGTTATCATAGCTTAAGTTTTAACTGAGCTATAGAAAAACATTAACATTTCGTTCTCTTCATTAACCTACGTTTATCAATATAAAATATCAGTGGACATTTGTTAAACTTTTATTTTACCATTTAGACATTGATACGATTGCTTAAAAACATCACAAAGCTCAATGATTTTCAAATGTTTAAGAGTTAGAGAACATCCATGTTCCAATATAATAAAGCATGATTCCGCTTTTCACATACAAAGACAAATTAAAAATAATTTTTAAATGAATAAAATATCCCTTATAGTGATTAAATTCTGAAGGTTTTCAATTTTTAATTGATTATATCTTTTAATGTTAAAAGATTAAAATTTAATATACTAGCGTAAAAAACAATAACCCTTATGGTAGTACAAGAGCCCAAGAGGAGAAAAAAAGTAAGTTATTTCACGCCCATTTTTGATTACTTTAATGAAAACTATGTATAATTACTAGTCAAAATTTATGAGTCTGCCAAGTATAGGTAGGGGGAATAAAAAATGGCGGCTTTTATAAAACGTTAAAAATAATTAATTTTTCATTCGGAGCTCTATATTATTAAAACTACCAACACCAATAGGAAATTTAATCGAACATCATTCAAAGTAGAGTAAATTTTCTAAACTGTAAGCCCTAATAGAACTATTTACGTTCAATAGTTATCGAGATATAGCTTTTTAAAAAGCAATATTTCATAAAAAATGTTGTACAGAACATAGTGAAAGATAGTAGTTACTGAATTATTATTTTGAAATATCTATATCGAAAAAACCATTTGCCGTACAGATATCTATTATCAGTCAAATTAAAGCTAGTTTAATGGGCTATGAAGTAGTTTAATACGTTTATCGTCGTAGGAGTTGTAGTTTTCATGATATTTGATAAAATAAATTGATTTATAGTTGTTCGGACAAATTTTCATTTGCCAAATTTATATTCATTTGCGAATATCATAAAAACTACTACCCCTTCGAAGATAAGTGTCATAAACTAAGTTTTAGTAAGTTAAATTTCCTTTATTTTGATTGATGGCTGACATATGTGCGTCTTATGGGTCTAGAGATATATTTTTTCATAATTCAAACATTTTATACGAACAACTAGAAATTAACAGTTTGTGAATTTATTTTGTCAAATATCTTTATTATATATTTTTTTAATTTGAGTGCTAACAGAGATCTGTACGTCCAATGGTTTCTGAAATGAAGTTTTTCAAAACTCAAACTTATTGTCTCAACAACTATAAATCAATTTATTTTAGGAAATATCATGAAAACAACTGTTCCTACGAAGGTAAAGATCATAAGCTGCTATATAATACGTCAAACTAGCTTTAATTTGAGTGCTAATAGACATCTATACGTCACATAGTTCCTGAGATTTAAATTGCTCAAAATAAATTAACTAACTGATCTTTCAGTAGATTTTTAAGAAATGTTGCTATTTAAAAAGCTATATCTCGAGAACTATTGTACGTAAATAGATCTATTAGGGCTCATATTTCAGAAAATTTACTATTTTTTAAATAATGTTCTTTTAGATTTTCTAGTGTTGTTTGTAGTTTTTAAGTTATAGAGCTCCGAATGAAAAATTAATGTTTTTTGAGGTTTTGAAACATCCGCCATTTTTTATTCCACCTACATATACTTAACATACTCATCAATTTTCACTAGTAATTATACATAGTTTTCATTAAAGTAATCAAAAATTGGGGAGAGATAACAGTCTTTTTTTCTTCTCGGCTCTTGTATTATAAGAGTTAGTGAAAAGTTTTTCGTTTCTGATTGATTTTAGTTACATATAAATTTATATATATGCATACACACAATATTAATTGGCACATACTGATATATAAAAAAATAAAACTTCTGATACTGTGAACACGTTATTTCCCCGGTAATATCCCTACACACTCCATATCATGAATGAAACGACTTTTTGGTCATTCAGCAAAATTCTACATGAGCCCTTCCAATTCAAAATGTCATTTTATATTTCAAATAAAACGAGAGAAACACCAATAATATAGAAATAAGTTTGAAGATTCCATAAACCTATGGCTGAAAAGTTTCGGTTACATTATTTCATTGATATGGTTGTGTTCGAATAACGTATATATATATATATTTTTTTTTATCAAATGAATACATTCTTTCATTAACATCACCAATGTTCTAATTTTATTCTACGCCTCAGTATACAAAATATATTATTATTACTTTAATAAATATAGACTATACATAAATAACAATCATGTAATTTTAAAATGGCGGAATAAAAATAAGTAATAAAAAAAATGTATTCATTTCTTTTCTACAGTGAATACTGTCAGTTTTTCTGTCAGAGTTTGACACAGATGCTACGAACTTTTTCTTATTAGAAATACTTAGTCTTTCCATGCATTAATGGTCTTAAAGTCTTTTAAACATTTATGTCAATTTGGCACAAGACTCATGCTCATTAATTTGTCAAAATCAATGCTTTTAAACATTTGTTTACACAATAATGAATTGCCTGTAATGAATTATTTCTTTTTATTAGTCAAATACTTTCATCCTTTGTAAATCTGACAAAATTAGGTTTGAATTGAAAATATGTTTCAGTAATCTTATTGGAGCGCAATATTTATAATAATTTTTTTTAAACAGGCCTGGATATGGTCCTGAAGATTGACAAGAAAATTCTGAAGACTATTCACGGACCCAAAATAACGCAAGAGGGGTATAGGAGAAAATCCAATGAGGAAATATATAGGAATTTGGAAGACCTGGAAACAGTCATCAGGACCAGTAGACTGAGATTTTACGGGCACATGGTCAGAACGA
>NW_027116277.1:261997-267895 GCF_000696795.3 Halyomorpha halys
TGAAGACTGCTAGGATAGAGAGCATTTTGGGAATAAATTAAAAGAGGTTGGGGTTCTTATAGGAAAGAAGGAGAGACGTGGAAGAAAATGGACTGAGAAAGAGCGGGAGGAACAGTCCAGTGTAACGGAGTAGAAGGAAGGTGGAAGATGTTAGGATGAATCTTAAATGATATTCGCGTGGTCCTTACTGGCCAAAGATGTTAGAATTAATTTTAACTTTCTGCATTAATATCTTAACATAGTCCGTGTGTGAAATCAATACTTGTGGTATTTGTATCGATACTTTTTATTCGATATATCGGTATTGTTTTTCGATAATATCGAGAGGATCATATTATTTTGTCCACCTCTACAGCTATCCATCCTTACTTTCCGTCTATTAACTTCTATTTTTTTTTTTTGTAATTGTAAAGTATCGGAAGAGTATGATGGTACTTTTATTGCAATAGTTGAGTTATAATATCACAACGTCATTTAATTAGACTTTGTTGAAGGAATGGCGAATTTGTTTACAATTTTCATCTACCGATTCAAACAATTTGTTTCATGTATGTTCACATTATGTCTCAAAGTTGTATCGACATACTGGTATTCTTTCATAACTTTTTTTAGGAAGATGATTTAGATTGAATGAAACATTTATTTTTCTTGAATAAAACATGTATTTATCCTCAAAAAAAGAAATCACCGGATTTTTTTATATTGGGGCTAGTGAACACTATTTGATTTTTTATTGACATCATTTGGTGAGCCCCTATTTGTGATTGTGATAGAAAGGAGACGGTTAAATACGGATACAGATATAGTAAAATTAATCAGAAGTTAAATTTCGAACTAAATATTTTTTTTAAATATTAGAAATTTATCTAGACATATATATCTTTATATATCTAGATATATAGAAATATATATAAATTTAGAAATATCATTTGGCATTAAATACTGGGGGAGGGGGGAGAGAGCCCCGTATATCTGTCTCTACTTCAACGTATATATTTCTTGCCCTCTCCCTCCCCCAATTTTTATGTTATTGTTAAAATTATTAAAGCTTTTATCATCAATATCCTATTGATACAACTAACTTATAAATGGACACGGGGTAGGCTATAGAGTAACCGCAAAACCGATAGCAGATATAGTTTCACATAAGGGTTTATATATATTGTATAGATTTCAAATCATTAACCAATGATTATTATGATTTAGCCATATGCAAAATTCACTTTAATCTTGAGATATAAAATTTGTTTTTCGATGCCGCTTAATGCCATACTAGCTCCACCTTAATTAGTTTTGAAAACCATTTTTTTAAATATGGATTGTCAGATTTTACAAAGAAAACATTTTATATATGTATTGATGTTGACAAAGACATTTTTTAAAGTGATTCCCTTCGCTAGAGCTTACTACTTCCTGATTTCTAAAGTTAAATCCATAATAATGTATTATGATGAAAATATAAATTATATGAAACTTATTTTATATTACCTGACACGTTTACAATCAATCGATGCCGTAAAGTGTTGTTTATTAAATGCAAATAATATATGAAACCTCTTTCGGACGGGAGAATTTCAAAATTTTCATCTGGAATAGTGCTTTTTAGTGTTGGATTTTTTTTGTTTTATTATACCGAATTGGAAAGATAAACATTTCATTTAGCTATTCCCTGTGACATCCAATATCGCGATCGCCTTTTAATTCTGGTAATGGAAATTTTTTTTAAGTCTTTTTCGCCAGTGTTACGCTGAACAATATCTCGATATAACATTTTAAAGAGTTATAAAAATTTTGGGAAAACTAAGTATTCTTAAATAAAATTTAGTCTACAACAAGGTAGATTTTTTCGGAATTTCCAATTCGCATTTTTGGACGGACCAATAATTTTGCTTTTCATTGTTTGAATTTTCAAAAATCTTGCCTAATTTTTTTTAACACTTAAATGCTCTCTTGTTCCAGTTCTTATATTAATTTTTTTCTGATTCGGTTAAACGGGTTTAAGATGTTTGATTTTATAATTACGATATAAATTTTCTTAGGTTTACAGTCACATAGAAGAATTCTAACAGCTTCTTAACTTGCATATTTACTTAAGAAAAAAAATCGTTTTTTCGAATTTTCGATGTTCGATTTTTAAAACGATGTTTATTAGTTCGTAGAAATGAATGAAAAATAATGCAATCGTTTGTAAAATATGAAAATTCGATTGAATGGTATATATACTAAATCCATTGTCCTTTCATAGGTGCATGTAGTTGAATGAAAAATTCTTAATTAGCCGGTATTCATTGACTCGATGCAATGATGTTAGGTAAGAGGAAATAGATTTTTATTTATTGAAAAAATTTATAAATTAATTTAATATCCATCATAAATTATTTCTATATAATTAGTTATGACGAGGTACGGTTCCGGTTTTATTTACGGACGAAACATTTCTCACTTAAGCTGGATGCAGTTTCCTTGAGCTAGTAAATCACAATGAATATCATATATAAGCTTATATCATGCAGTTACTAAAATTTTTTTTTTCTAAAACCAATATTATATAAAGTTGGAAACGAAAAGTAATCTAAACTCAAATTTTAAAACGACGAAGGCAGAAGCATTAATATAGAATTGTACAATTAACATAATCATAAAAAGACATTTATATGAAGTTTCAGTTTCGAAAGCTGAAGTAGATAGAGCCTGTTTCCCATTCCGTGTAGTCTATCGGTGATAAAGTCCTATCGAAAAAATCTTCAAGGGCACTGTATGCATGCTCTTCACACCCTCCTAGGTCTCCTCCAACATCCGGATAAGCCTGCAAATATGTATTCAATTAAATGTATCTATTAATAAAAAATAATAATAATATGTAATTCTTACAGAATATTTATAACTGTAATAACATAAAAATATATTAGTAAATTTGATATAAAATCATAATAATAAGGCACACGCATGTAAAGAAACTACCCATTGGTAGCACTCTAATAATATTTAAATTAGAATGGCTCGAGGCCATCTTCTTTTCAGGCGTCTCAGACGAATTTCAGAACCGAAAGAGGAAGCAAACATAGAAATTAGTGGTTTTAGGAGGTTAGGGAGTTTAAAATGGAAGGATTGATATCTGGTTCGGGCCAGATCTTTTACATATAAAATATAAGGGTCTTTATGGATGATTTTATTTGGGACAAAGTAAGGAGCATTGAGGATTTTACGAAGGATTTTGGATTATAAGGATTGGATACGAGAGGAATTCGAAGGTTTAGTGGAGCTCCAAAGCTCAACTCCGTATGTCCAGATAGGCCTTATTATTCTCATGTAGATCAGTATTTTGTAATGAATTGAAAGTTTATATAACGATCGACGTGCAGTTTCCTGTCTTTTCAGTCTTGTGTGAGAATTCCAAGTTAGTCGTTTGTCAAGATGTAGTCCAAGGTAGCGAATCTGTTTTACAGGGGTAAGAGAAACATTATTAAAGCATACTGTAGGGCAGTCGGCAGGTTTACGACGAAGGGTAAGGTGATTTGATGTGATTTATTTTTACTCTCCAATTTCGGCACCATTCTTCCAGGGCTGTGATATGGGACTGGAGAGTTTGGGATGCAATTAAAGGGTTATTATTAACTGTGAGCACACGTGTCATCGGCATACGTGGTGAGGATAGTGTTAGGAATGTTAGAAAGTTTAGACCATTTGTCTAGTACAGTTGTAACTATTCGGTACAAAATATCTACTTTTTGTCTTAAAAGTGTGTCACGGTAGACTTACATAGGCGTAGTCAAAGGGAGAAGAAGGGGTGTGGAATGCATACTATGTTTATACACTCTGTTTCAGCATAAGGTGCATTCCAACGAGGTATGAGTAGATAAGAAAATTATATGTTCAAAACAATTTTTTATTTTTTAAATCTCTTATTAAGTTTTCGAGATATAGGTTCATGAAGAAAATAAATTTTTGATAGCAGTATTCCGTACATGCGGTACCTACAAAATTTCATTTTCTGATACTTGTTCAAAATAGATTTTTACTAACTTAAAATATAATTTAACTTTTTATCAATTTCAATGTATATGTCATTGTATTTTTTGTTCGAAAATATGAAAAAATGTTATAAAAAATGTACAGTAAGACTCATTATTTGATTTCAATATTTCACTTCCGCGTTTTTTTTTTGTTGGGGCCAGGAAAATTTATGATGAAAGAATAATATAACTTTCTTTTTGGTAATTTATCAATAACTCGCTGAGTACACCTTGTACTGAAATATAGATGTACGACTCGTGTACGTACTTACGTAGCTACGTAAAAACACGGATAATTATTAAGAATATTTATTAATTCAAAATAGCTACAGGCTACTACTAATTAAAAAGACAGATTAAGAATTTACTTTGTGCCTTGAACTTCAATGGGAAGACTGAGTTTGTATGTATCTAACCCAGGAATCGTAGTTTGGTTTATATATAATCATAGTTTATATATAATCATAGTAAGAGGGAATAATAGTTTGGTTTATATCCTTATCCGTTCCTCTTCCAATAGAATTCTATTCCCTACTTTATTCGTAGTTCTAATGCCCTTCCAATCTTCAAATCACGTATCTTTGACTACCTTTTGCCCACCCAATTCCGGAAGAATAACAATAAAAAGTTTCAGATAAGGTTTATATATTCTCTGTATTTTTGTTTCAGAATTTCGTTCATACTGGTATGTATGTATATTAGCAGGGATTGTACCTTTCATTTATTATTTTTATTTATTATCAGAAGTGTTAGTCATCTTATGTTTAATGAAATGACATATGGTTTTATTTTATTAGTTTTATTCCTATTTTATATATTTTGTTAATTATTGTTGCTCATTTTTATTTTTTCTAATTCATTATTTTATTATATTTTAATTTCATTTTATTTTGTATTTTACTTTAAAGATCTAGCGCCCAATTTTGACGCCTGTATATTATTCTAAGGGATCAATCCTAGAATAAATAAAGAATATTATTATAAGACGTATAGATGGTTATTAGCACTCAGAACAAAGATAGTTGAATGTACTATAATGTAGGTGATAACGTTTATCTTCGTAGGTGTATAGGTTTCCATATATTTGTTAAAATAAATTGATGCAAGGTTAGAAACTAGGAAAACCAAAATATGAAATGGAAAAAGAAGGGATGGAAAAGAAAAAAAAGAGAAAAAGGAGGGAAAAAAAGCAGAAAAAAAAATAAAAGAACCGAAGAGATGAAACAAAAAAAAAAAAGAAGAAAAGAATGGAAAAAAAGTCATTTTCTAATGTTGTATACTACTAATGCTTGTAATTATTGTAGTATACTTGTATAGGCCAATTTATCGTTAGGTTAAAAATATTGTTTGATTAGACTAAAATAAGTATGCTGTGTGCCTAGCAGTCCAATGAAGTTAGGTTGCACAGCTTTATTAAAATATAAATATAAATATAAAGTTTTTTCCCTAAGACAGTGAACAGTAGTCGATTGGTAAGTGAGTATCGTTAGTAATGGATTAGGTAATTAATTGATATAACATCATAACCCTTTGAAAAATTCTTAATGAAAATGCTGAGCTAAAACTGAAAATATTAAATGACCCGTTTATTTTAAAAGTGGCCTAAGTCCATTTGTCAATTGTTTCCGGTTGCCCGTGTTTGCATGTACAACTTCAATTTATTTCATCTCAATTTAGACACATAAAATTTCAGAGTTAGTTCAATAATTCAGCCGTTTATTTTGAAAATGACCTAAGTCCATTCATACTTAAATTAAAATATGTTTAATATGGCTGAAAACTGTCCAAACGGTTAAAGATAATCTGGAAATCATAGATCACAAGTTTTTAATATCAGGGCATTCGTTTTTACCAAATGATAGAGATTTTAGCGTAGTAGAAATGG
>NW_027116277.1:269040-277164 GCF_000696795.3 Halyomorpha halys
ATGTACATTTGCATTGAAACACAAACCCTCAATTTAAGTATAAATGGACTTAGGCTGCTTTCAAAATAAACGGCCCAAATTAAATTAATTAAAGAAAGGTAATACTGACCAAATGGCTGTAGAGGATCCCCGCTTCAATAAGGGCCTTTGAAAATATCATTGCTTGGTGGTAGTGCGACGAGAAGTCCAAAGTCCCATGGATGAGCAGTAAGTCGTGGCCTTTCAACACTCTCGCAGCGTACGTCACGTCGTCATCCAGGGAGTAACGTTCGCTCCACAATGAATCTGATATACAACAGAATGTTAATATGCTAAAGTTCAGTTTACATCTTATCAAACTGTAGGTAAATTATATGAGGAGAATACAATAACACAAATAAGTTGAGAGAACTTATTTAATAGTACGAACGTTTTAATCAGAGTTTCTAGCCTTCATCATAGTACAAGAGCCGAGAAGAAAATAAGGCAGTTATCTCACCCCAATCTTTGATCACTTCAATAAAAACTATGTATAATTACTAGTCAAAATTGATGAGTCTGCCAAGTATAGGTAGGGGGATTAAAAAATTGCGGCTGTTTCAAAACCTTAAAAAAACATGATTTTTCATTCTGAGCTCTATATCTTAAAAACTACCTACAACACTAGAAAATCTAAGAGAACATTATTTAAAGAAGAGTAAATTTTCTGAAAAATTAGCCCTAAAAGAGCTATTTACGTCCAACATTTCTCGAGATATACCTTTTTAAAAAGCAAAATTTCTTAAAAATCTACTGAAAGATTGGTGGTTAGTTAGTTTATTTTGAGAAATCTATATCTCAGGAACTATATGACGTACAGGTGTCTATTAGCACTCAAATTAAAGCTAGTTTAATGGACTATAAAGAAGTTTATGACCTTTACCTTCGTAGGAATAGTAATTTTCATGACGTTTGCTAAAATAGAATGATTTATAGTTGTTCGGACAATAAATTTGATTTATGAAAATTTTTATCTCTAGATCCATAAGACGTACATATGTCTAGATCTTGCCTAACTGTGAACACAGAAGACGAGGAAACATGAACATGAACATGCTATAAAGAAATTAATGGTGATTATTGGGTGTCACAATTTGCTGTACACATATTTCAATTACTATAATTTCTATTAATTACTCACTATAGTTAGGCCAACTGAATATGCCAGATACGATGGCAACGGACTTGAACATCTCGGACTTTTCCAACAGCAACTTGGGAGCTAAGTAACCTCCATAGCCATGAGCCAATATGGACACCTTGCTCGGGTCGACAAAGTCCATTTCTGTAATGTACCTGCAATCAGAAGTTGGGATTGATTGTTCAGTTAATTATTGGATAATTAAAAGAAGTATTTTAATTTAATAATGTTATAGTGGTTCAAGGGAAGCGCAGAGTGCAGACGTGGTGCAGTGGAAGAGGAATTTCCTGAAGAAGTGCTGCCTTTGTAGAATGCGACCAAGATATGATGGACGCGAATGCCCGTGAGGATGAAACAAGGGTAGAAGTAGACGAGGAGAGGAGAATGCCTACAGAGCGACGGCTGCACGATGGTGAGTTACAACGTGGGGAACAAGAGCAACGGCCTGTCTATCATCAAGGTGAGAGGAGTGCGGTGCTTGGTCGACACGGGAAGCTCCAACACCATTGTATGCTGAGTGGCGTTGGTGAAGCAGAAAGATGGAGAGAGAGGACACATCAGGCTAAAGTACAGGTATGTCATTGTCAGTTAATCACCCTGGGTGGACCCTATAGCGCAGAAGGGGGAGTTGAAATGGACTTAGGTAAGTAAGTATAGTAGGATGGAAGTAATATAGTGGGTCATGTGGTGGGGAATATGCCGCGATAATATCACATTATCATTGGGTGCGATTTATTGTCTAAGGTAGGAGCTCGAATAAGAAATGTGGGAAACCGATGGGTTATTAGGATATGGAGAACCCTATATTATCTTTTGAAAGAATTGTGTGGGAGAAGACTAAACGCGTAGCTCACTACAATTCGAATGTGCCACAGACGCGAAGTAAAAATCGGTTCAATAGTATATCGCCTGGTGGGGCAAACAGAAGTAAGGAGCTACAGAATTATGAGGGTCCATTCCGGGTGATTGTCATTAGAGAGTACAATATAATTACGATAGAGAGTATCAATGAGCCCAAAAAGAAGTAAACAGTCAACATAGAACAATTGAAGTTCTCAATATTCGGAACGCCGTAGAATATTGGAGTTTCATAATATCAGCCCTAATCCTATCTTTATGAGTAGAGCTTGGGAAGACTCAAAGCCTGGAAGAACTTACCGTCACATCGCAAATGCAATAGTCTGGGGAAAGATTAAGCAGCTTTGGTCCGAATCGGGTGGGTAGCACGTTCGTACAGAAGCTTATAGTGAAACTCCTCGAAAAGAAGAATAAGAAAGGGAGGTGACCCTAGCATACTACCACAGCAAAATGAATCACCGTGGAATCCCTGAGAACCTGCAAGCGTTAATAGAAGGTACTAATATGATGGTCATGGGAAACTGTGAAACGCATATGACAGACACCCACGAAAAGGGAGACAGAAGAATGGGCGCCGGACGAGGAATAAGAACAGGAAAGATAAGGATAACGGAAGATAACGATAGGGGAGAATCGTCGACCAATGAGGACTCAGACGAAGTTTACATTAATGGAAGTGTATATTAAAGGGGCCCATAAAGCAGCTTCCTCCTTTGACTTTAACTCATTAGGATCATTTTTTTTCCCTTTTCTCTTTTTCTGGCATTTTGCTCTGGACAACGCAATATTTGTTCGTGTTTTAATGCTGGCTGAAAGGTCTCAATAGGTAAATGCACTACAAAAGTACCTCATGTAAGTATTCTTATTTTGTAATATTTTTCTGGGATGGACTCACACTTTCTCCCATATGGGGAATGGCGATCGTCAGGAAATGTTTCAATTCCTTGTTTATTGTAAGAAGAGCTTTAAGAAATGTTGCATAAGTAAGGTTATAGGAAGAGGAGCTTTGTGAGGAATCATAATTGTTTGAGAAGGATGGGATAAGAACAAGAAGGATCAGTACACACAGCTGCTCTATTAACGAGGTACTATACAGTTTGGATAGAAGTGTTTATGATGAATCAAAATCTGTCGTGAAGTAAAGAATTATTAAAATTTTTAAACTCAACACTATACTGGATAATTTTATATTCTTCAATGCTCTCACTATCACTATAAATGGTTAAGTTAGCTTGAATGTATATATGGATTATTATCATTTTTTTACATAAGCTTTTGTTTGTTTGTTATCTTATAATTTTTTTTTTTATTCGTTTTTTGACCCACTCCAATATTGATCGTTGATGCCAATCATTATTTTATCTACAGTTCATTTTTTTACAATTGATAAAAATTATCTTAGCTGTAAATAACATTCGGGAACAAGATTATAATACTCTTCAAAAAATTTTACTATGCAGTTGGGTGGCATTGCTTTTTAAATATTGTGTTTCTCTCTTAGTTTATTGTTTGAGAAACTTTGGAAAATTTCGTCATAATAAAATAGATGAGGAGTTTGGGCTTATAGCAAGCCGTTATTTATTCTAGATAATTCACTCCTGAACTCACAACTCGAAATTCGTTATTTTATGTATGAAATTTAAATTTGTTCCCGCTAAACTTGACGGGCAGATTAAGTGGAGTAGCCCGATCGAAAAAAAAACACGGTAATTAACAGATGGGAGGAACATTGCAATGACTTACTGAATGTAAGAAGTACGGACCTGACATGATACCGGAGCAAGAAAACTTTTCTGATTTAGAACTGATTTCAATCGAGGAAGTTGTAGAATAAATTAACAAATTAAAAAATAACAAATCTTCTGGGGAAGACCTTTTGATGGCGGAATTCTTTAAAAATGGTGGGGATGAGCTTTATACTTACTGATTGAGGATACATGGGACAAAGAATGCAGGCCGGTAGAGTGGAAAATAAGCTGATACATGCTCTAGCAGATTTCAACATTCCAAATAAGCTAATTCGCTTGATACAAATATCCTTGGATAGTAGTAATGCTAAAGTGTATATTAATGGTAACCTTAGTCGCGGTTTCCCACTCACTGCTGGAGTTAGGTAAGGAGATGCGCTATAAGCTACACTATTTAACCTTGCACAACTTAGTGTGATTGGGAAGCTTAACTCCAATGGAGATATACTGCGTTCATCCACTCAACTATGTGCATAGGCTGATATTTGCTTAGTGGCAAGGAATAAGCAATCTCTAATTGATATATTTAAACTGTTGGTTTAGAAGTCAATGAAAGCAAAACCAAGTGCATGCTTGGAGGCTAAGGCCCACCTCAGACAGTAAAGCAACGTAGGTAGTAAGTCGGATTGAAAACCACATTATAAATCAAGTCTATTGAATACTTTAAAGAAATTGGAAACTTGGGAATGTCACTAGTTCTTCTACAAGTTTTGAGAGGTTGGGAAGGATTTAGGTAATACAGTAATCTTTGGGGGAAGAAGGATTGGAATCTGTGTTTATAGAATGATAAATTATCAATTTTGCAAAATCGGGACAAATGACCATAAGCTCTCTTTGTTCTAGCCAACCAACGATTATAATCGTACCATGATATACTTTATATCGATTGGTTGACATTGTCTGCTGTAAATAGGACCAATGAAGGAGTTTCAATGTTTCCTCTCTACGGCTAATTCGAATAATAAAGAGGCCATTGAACCTTTTAGCCAGATTATAACTTAAATTCACAAAATTATGTGCATTTAATTCTAAATGGATTGATAAAAGCAGAGCATTACTCGTAATCCGAGAACCGTAAGAAAAAAAGGTGTCTTATTTGCTACTAAGATTTCGAGGTCTAAAATGATCATTTCCATCGGCTGAATTTCCAACCTCCATAGACCAGGAGTTAATTTTATTCAAGAAAAACACTAAAATTTTTCGTTTCACGCTTTATATCTTGCAAATGATCAACCGCACAAAAAAACATTATGCATATGATGACACAGAACACAGCTCTATGCAAACACAAGGAACCGAATTAAATTCATTTAAAGCCAAAACATTTGAGAATTATGTTTCTTACTTCAACACTAAAGTTTGTGAAGATCTAGCAGAAAACTTCTCCGAGAAAAACACACTCCCCATCTACTCCCCATCTCCCAGCAATTGGTTGACAATTGAGTCACATTCAGTGGACTCCATTTGGTGCCTATGAGATCAAGGATGAAAAAAAAAGCAGTGCGTTTTCGAGACTATGTGTCTTCTGTCTTCAAATTTTACTCACAACAAATTTTAATAATAATATCATTCCTAGACACACCTTTATCACTTTCTATGCCTCCAAATTCATATACATAGAAAGATCTGATAAATGAAATCAGTAATCCACCAAATCATAACTCTCCAACTTATGACTACCACTGAATTCGTGGTGTTACCAATTGGTAATTCAAATTATTAACACTGAATTCGTGGAGCACTTTCCGCGAAAGACCGCCCCTCTTCACATTTTACAACTTCATCAAACTTTCTGATCTATTACAAATTCTCCATCATTATAAGGATTTTAAAACTGAACAAGCCATATGATTTACATTCTTTCTGAACACCGGTCAGCCTTCTACTGACTTTTGCCCAACGTTTAAAACTGTTAATATAAAACAAGATATTACTTTTTCTAGGAACAACTCTACAAAACCACATATTCGGCCTCCACTATCATCACTCAACAACCGGCAACTTCAAATACTTGCAGACTTTATAGCTTATTCCTTTTAAAAGAAACATTACGTAACATTTGCCTTTCTTGATGTGAAGCAAGTGTTTGGCAGGCATGGCTCCTTTACAAACTGAAAACAGTTCTCAGCACCGATTACGTAATCCAACATTTTTATTCAGGATAGAAAAATAAGGTAGTCCGGCAGAGACCACTTTCTCACATTTTTCAGCAAAGTCTGGAGTTCCGCAGGGTCCGTGATTGGAGCCATTGTTATATTCACGGTATACCACCAATCAGCCCACAATGGAACATATTCTTACAGACTTATATACTGACGACACACCAGCCAAAAATCACGACTAAGCTATTTTAAAAAAGTGTTTTTCGTGACGAATAGCTTACAAGATATTGAGCATGGAAAGACAAATTTCAGTGGTTTTCTTGATTAAAATTAACTTATCGTTGACTTCCGAAGTCCAAAATTTAGATTTTTGATGTGAATCTAAGCCTAAACAACATATAGAAAATCAGAACTACCCACTGTTTTTCGTGTATTTGTTCCTCCCCTCCCCCTGCATGGTTTCTTAAACTGTATCATATTTAAGATGGCAGACGTGCATTTTTCATTTCAGGCCAATGTACGTGAACATTTTATGTATCCGAACTTCTTAGTAACAAATGCCACCTTTTTTTGTCAACGGCTGTTGTTATCTCTATTCGAATAAAACATTGGAAACATTCAGAAATAATTTGTTTGAAAGGATATCCCTGCATAGAAAGGATTTATTAAAATGACATTCTTGAGTAATAAATAATAAGGATTCTAAAATAAAATGCTTACCTAATAACTGCAATATGATCCATGATGTCATGTTTCCTAGAACTGGGTTGTATTTCCAATACAAGAAAGTTTTTCTTGCTGGCTAAGTACGTTGAGAAGTCGACTTGCCATTTATTGGTTACACAGACTTCGCCTGGTTTATAGGACCTATGGAACGTAAAGTTTTAATTCCTTCTAGAAGTACATTTGTCTCTTGCTAATCCAAACTAATTAAAACAAAGGGGGTTCGGATAAGCGAAAAACTTTAATTACCAAACTGGGGAAAAAAGGTTACTTCCTAAATAACAATTCAATTTAAAAACAAAAATTATAAATATATTTACTTAAAACTATTTTTACAATAATTAATCATTACTTATAAATTTATTTCTAAACTATGTGAAATAATCCGAATTTTTCGTCTGTTAGTAACTTGAAATCATATTTTTCAAGGTCTATGACCTCATCTGGTCCAGCAATGCAACGTAAGGTATTGATACTACGGTTTCATTGAATGTATATGTGTATGTATTCTAAATATATAAGATGAAATCCTCAATAGAGTGGTTCAGATTATTGAATATTCTGGATTAAGAGCAGAGAGCCTCAAATATGCCTTTGAGAATACAATTGTCTAAGTATTTGTATAAATCAGAGCAGAGTGCGTAGTTAATTCTTATGCTGGGTCTAGAAGTTTTCCACTTGCCTCAAATTCAAGACTTGTACAAATGCAAATGAAACAACAGACGTCGGTATCCACATGCTTGTTCTATCTGTTCTTTTGGCTTTTGTCGGAATTACATTCGATCTATACTATCATTATAAAAAGGAACAAGTAGAGACAGGTAACAATGAAAGGAAACGTAAATTATAAGGCAGAAGTTAACAATTCATTGAAATAGTACTACATAACCTATAAATTCAACTTCCGTTCTAAACTTTTTTCACAAGTACTTACTAATTTAATTACACAAACATATAATGTCTTAATAAACTTATATTTTTAATATGTTAAATAAAAAGTAAATCGTTAAAGTTAATTGACATAATTTGAAAATAAAGTATTTACACTGAATCGATATAATTTTAAAATGTACAATCTAAAGCTAGAGTTAACTATTGACTCCAAAGGTTGGGTAAATTCATAAACTAATTAAAACATAGAGAGTTCAAATATTAATCTGCTGACAATTCACAATGAACACAAACGTGTGGATGCAGCACAAGCGTCTTTTGATTTGTGCCCAAAAACCGCCATTCGGCGGGTCGGACACAATTCAACGTGTAGAGGTACCTTTACGAAATTGTTTGTTATTCGGATTTTTATTGGTAATAGTTTACCTCAGCTCTCCCAGAAAAGGCGGAAACAATTACTTCTTGACCAGACTGTACGTCGATAACTATATAGGTTAGTTTATAATATTAACTGCCTTTTAAGAGGGAAAATTTCTTTTCCTTCACGCTTACTTCTTTCTCGCTTTAGTTAAAGTTTAACTTATAAATATCGACATTTAATACTTTTCATGTTTACGACCGATATTACTCTCGGAATCTTGTA
>NW_027116277.1:278529-278819 GCF_000696795.3 Halyomorpha halys
GAAATAACTGAAACTAATGCTTCTTCTAGGACCTGAATGGTCAAACTGTGTTTTCTTTTGTAAGCATGTGAATGCCAATTTCAGCAAAAATGAGTGGTATATATTGAAGTAAAAGATAAGATCTCTTTTTAATCAGTGTACCAACAAAATTAAAAGCTTCATAAGTACCAGTCCAGTACAGTTTCAGGCCATATTGCTGACCTGATTGTTGGGAATGATCGGAGGTAATAATTGGTGATTATGTATGGAAATAACCGAAAGTGATACTTCTCCATAACTGCCTCTCCTAT
>NW_027116277.1:280809-281874 GCF_000696795.3 Halyomorpha halys
TTACTTCTTTCTCGCTTTAGTTAAAGTTTAACTTATAAATATCGACATTTAATACTTTTCATGTTTACGACCGATATTACTCTCGGAATCTTGTAATTTTTCCCATATAAAACTCTACTGTCAGACAATCTTCAGTATTTAGAATACATTTTACAAAATAGCAATATTACAGATATTACAAAACAAAAATATTAGACATTATGTATTTAAAGCAATCATTGGAATCTATAACCAAAAACTCTACAAATGAAGCATTTATTTTATATTTACTTAATAGGTAATATACATTTTAATGTTTTAATTTTACAAAAAATGAACTTATATACACATTAACATATATTGTATATGCAAATATAGGATGTCACTACAATTATTTGAGGGGGGATATAAAATTTCTTAATTGACAAATTACGTCTAATGATCCCATAATTCTGTCTAATAATGTCCTAATTTTCCCATAGGTATAATTCTGGGGTTTGACATTTAACTCTTAACCTGCTGATATAAGTCCGAAGATTCTCCTGTATTTATTGGGTCAACTTAATTAGAATGTTTCCTCCAGTTTCCTTTATAATTGTTTTCAAATAGGAACTTTTTCTTGCTCCTTTAGGGATTCGTTCTTATGTCCATTCCCTCTAGAGGGAAAAATTCCCTGTTGAGTGGGCGGGTAATTAATGTATAAAAGGTTTGTACAGTCTGGTCAAGAAGTAATTGTTCCCGCCTTTTTTGGGGGAACTGAGGTAAACTATTACCTTTTTAATTTTTATTGATTATAAATGCAGTTTACATCACAAATTTTTCTATAAAACAAAATTATAGGGTAATTATCTAAAAAAAAAAAAAAAGAATTAGAAGGCTTGTATGTTTTGAATTCACCCCGAGCTCTATTTTATTCTTTTTAAAGTCAATGTCTCCATTCAGAACAACCAAATAGGAAAAAAATACTGAAATATATTGAAAAGATTAGAAAGCCGAATGGAGCTGATCACTACAGTGTCCCGCCAAAATATTTTCAGCTTCGAAGGTTTCAGTCTTGAAGTTCCTGTCAGTATGGCGGACTTTATC
>NW_027116277.1:282588-283584 GCF_000696795.3 Halyomorpha halys
AGCTTCGAAGGTTTCAGTCTTGAAGTTCCTGTCAGTATGGCGGACTTTATCTCTGAGGACTATCAATGGTTTTAATTGGTTATCATGTGTGGAAATCCCTGAATCCGGAGCTTCTAAAAAAACTACTCTAAAGTGTTTAGGAACTATAATTTCGAATTGCCTGTGTAAATGTGTGAATAACATAGTTGAATTGATGATTATAAACGAGTGATATTTGGCCCTCTGCTACATGGTCTTTATAGGTATGTTACCATCATTGTTTTCTTTATTACAAACAATAGTTTTAAACATATTATTGTCCAAGTTATTTGATATTTCTCTTCAGTGAGATTAAAGACTCAATCTCAGATAAGTATGTTTTTTGAACACCCATATTTCCCTCCTCAGGTTATGATTTAAGCTTAAATTTCATGGTTTGGTACACCAATTAAGTCTACTTGATGGTTCACTCTCCCTGAATAATATTCCAATCTACATTGTAATGATGTTGTTTCCTAATATCTTTGTGATGATTTAGTTAGATCTGTTAGGTATTTATAATTTTGTTTCAGTTAGATTTTACAGTATGTATTGGTTATTTAGTTAAATGAAATATGTTATATCAATAATTTTGGTTCAAATAACTGAAAAAAAAATTAATTTGTTTCAGTTTAATTTCTGCTGTTGCTACAAATTAATTGAAAAGATAAGATCTCTACATAATCAGTTTACCACCAAAATATCATCAGCTTCAAATGTTCCAGTCCAGTACACGTTCCCGGCAATATCGATGACCTTATTCTTGGGATTGTTGGAAGGTATTGGTGATCATGTATGGAAACAACAGAATCTAATGCTTCTTCATACCTCACCTATGTTTCTGGGACCTGAATGTTTAAACTCTGTTTTCTTTGTAAGCATGTGGATGTCAAGTTCGACTAAAATGAGTGGTATGTAATGAAGTAAAAGATAAAATCTCTTTTAAATCAGTGTACCACCAAAATTAAAAGCTTCATA
>NW_027116277.1:283634-283976 GCF_000696795.3 Halyomorpha halys
GAAAGTGATACTTCTCCATAACTGCCTCTCCTATGTTTCTAGGACCTTTCTGTTCAAACTCTATTTTCTTTTGGAAGCATGTGAATGCCAATTTCAGCTAAAATGAATGGTATATAATGGAGTAAAAGATAAGATCTATTTTTAATCATTGTACCACCAAAATTAAAAGCTTCATAAGTACCAGTCTAGAACAGTTCCTTGCCATATCGCTGACCTGATTGTTGGGAATGATCTGAGGTATTAATTGGTGATTATGTATTAAAATAACCGAAAGTGATACTCCTCCATAACTGCCTCTCCTATGTTTCTAGGACCTGAATAGTCAAACTCTATTTTCTTTTG
>NW_027116277.1:284545-284997 GCF_000696795.3 Halyomorpha halys
ATCGCTGACCTGATTGTTGGGAATGATCGGAGGTATTAATTGGTGATGATGTATGGAAATAACCGAAAGTGATACTTCTCCATAACTGCCTCACCTATTTTTCTAGGACCTTAATGTTCAAACTATGTTTTCTTTTCTAAGCGGGTGATTTCCAAGTTCGACTAATGTTAGTGATATATAATGAAGTAAAAGATAAAATCTCTTTTAAATCAGTGTACCACCAAAATTAAAAGCTTCACAAGTACCAGTCTAGTACAGTTCCTGGCCATATCGCTGACTTGATTGTTGGGAATGATCGGAGGTATTAATTGGTGATTATGTATGGAAATATCCGAAAGTGAGACTTCTCCATAACTGCCTCTCCTATGTTTCTAGGACCTGAATGGTCAAACTCTGTTTTCTTTTGTAAGGATGTGAATGCCAATTTCAGCTAAAATGAGTGGTATATAATG
>NW_027116277.1:285833-286619 GCF_000696795.3 Halyomorpha halys
ATAACTGCCTCTCCTTTGTTTCTAGGACCTGAATAGTCAAACTCTATTTTCTTTTGTAAGCATGTGAATGCCAATTTCAGCTAAAATGATTGGTATATAATGGAGTAAAAGATAAGATCTCTTTTTAATCAGTGTACCACCAAAATTAAATGCTTCATAAGTACCAGTCTAGTACAGTTCATGGCCATATTGCTGACCTGATTGTTGGGAATGATCGGAGGTATTAATTGGTGATTATGTATGGAAATAACTGAAAGTGATACTTCTCCATAACTGCCTCACCAATTTTTCTAGGACCTGACTGTTCAAACTCTGTTTTCTTTTCTAAGCGTGTGATTTCCAAGTTCGACTAATATTAGTGGTATATAATGAAGTAAAAGAAAAAAATCTCTTTTAAATCAGTGTACCACCAAAATTAAAAGCTTCATAAGTATTAGTCTAGTACAGTTCCTGGCCATATTGCTGACCTGATTGTTGGGAATTATCGAAGTTATTAATTGGTGATGATGTATGGAAATAACCGAAAGTGATACTTCTCCATAACTGCCTCACCTATGTTTCTAGAACCTGAATGTTCAAACTCTGTTTCCTTTGTAAGCTTATGAACGTTATGTTCGACTATAATGAATGGTATATTATAAATTTTAAAAGTATTGTACAATTGTACTCATAGTATGGCATGACTTATGCAATGGAATGAACAGAATCTGATGCTTCTTCATAACCACCACGCTTATGTTTCTGGGACCTGAACTTTTAAACTCTACTCCCTTTGTAAGCGTGCGT
>NW_027116277.1:287104-295554 GCF_000696795.3 Halyomorpha halys
TAAATCAGTGTACCACCAAAATATTAAAAGCTTCATAAGTATCAGTCTAGTACAGTTCCTGGCCATATCGCTGACCTGATTGTTGGGAATGGTCAACATTTAAACATTTCAATTCCAAGTCCAACTGATTGTTGGAATGATCGAAGTTATTAATTGGTGATGATGTATGGAAATAACCGAAACTAATGCTTCTTCATAACTGCTCCACCTATGTTTCTAGGGCCTGAATGGTCAAACTCTGTTTCCTTTGTAAGCGTGTGAATGTGAAGTTCGACTAAAATGATTGGTATGTAATGGAGTAAAATCAGTTTACCACCAAAATATTAACAGCTTCGAAAGTACCAGTCTAGTACAGTTCCTGGCAGTATCGCTGATCTCATTATTGAGAATCATCAAAGGTTATCATGGTTATTAATTAGTATAATTAATATAATAATTGGATAATTATATAATCGGTGATAATGTATGGAAATAGCAGAATCTAATGCCTCTTCATAGTTTTTTCATATGTTTCTGGGACCTGAATGTTGAAACTCTGTTTCCTTTGTAAGCGTGTGAATGCCAAGTACGACTAAAATGAATGGTATGTAATGAAGTAAAAGATATCTCTTCCAAATCAGTGTACTACCAAATTAATATTAGTTTCGAAAGTACCAGTCTAGAACAGTTCCTAGCAGTATCGCTGACCTTATTATTGGAAATGATCGAAAGCATTAATTGGTGATTATGTATGGAATGAACAGAATCTGATGCTTCTTCATAACCACCACGCTTATGTTTCTGGGACCTGAACTTTTAAACTCTACTCCCTTTGTAAGCGTGCGTATGCAATAGTTCTACTGAAACGAGTGGTATTTGGCCTTCTGTCACACAATCTTTAGAGGTATGTTATCTTTACTGTTTTCTTTATAACTAACAATAGTTTTTATTTTTGGCCAAGTCATTAATAGTTCTTTTTGATGAGTTTGAGGCTTTACAGATGAGTAGGTTAACAGTCATCTGTGTCTCCTCAGGTTATGATTTATGCTTAATTTCATGGTTTGGTAGTTCAATTAAGCCTACTTGATGTTTCAATCTCACTGAAAATATCCCATTGAACATTATAATAATGTTCTTTGTAGATATATTTGTGATTATTTAGTTAGACGAGTTATGTAATTATAATTTTTTTGTAGGTATGTTTTATTTAATTTATTAGTTATATAATTACATAAGTTATGTAAATATGTTTTATATATCTTAATAATTAAGGTTTGAATGACTGGAAGAATTATAAATTTATTTAATTGGGTGTAGTGATAAAATCTTCCATGTTTAATTTCTTTACTTATAATCAATCATAGGGAGCATGGTGGCACTGTGGTAAGGCATAATCCTACTAACTTCAAGGACCTGGGTTTGAATCCAGCTGGGCAGATAATTGTTTTCTGTTACACTAGCTGTAAGCCAACCCATTGGGTTCTGGAGCCCTCCTGGGGTCCACCCAGCCTCATAAGTTGGGTACCCTTAATTGGGTAAAAATCTGGCGGTCGAGCGTGGTTCTGACCGAATCACCTTCTTGCACAACCGTTTGTCTAATAACAGTACTTCCTTACAAAATACTGAACTCCAGACCCTCCATGGGTTGTAGTGGTACAGATTTTAATTTTTTTTTATAATCAATTGTAATTAACAGCATTGTTTGGCCTCCTCATCATGCATACTACAAGTTACAACAAACAATTTTCTTTATGCAATTACTTATGAGCTTAAATTTGATTAAAATAGTCATACATACATTCTCTTCAACTGATTACCACAAAACTACAAGTATATAGTGAAATTCTGACTAATAATATTACAATCAAAATATGGTTAAATACAAACATTACTTACAATTCTCTAGTGTAGTGTGTTCTACATTATGATGCTACCATCTTCAGGTTTAGGGAAGAACTGAATCGGTTTTGGTTGGACCATAATGTTACTTCATTATGCACACTACAGTCGAGAATTGGAAGTAATGTTTTTATTAAACCATATTTTGATTGTATTAGTCAGAAATTGCACTATGTACTTGTAGTTTTGTGGCAATTATTTGAAGAGAATGTATGATCTAAAAAAATGTGTTTTCTCATTGTAGGGCAAGTTGCGAAACATTGCCAAAAGATGTATTGCTACAAAGTTGTATTATTGACTGATCCTCAAGACTCCCCTTCTATTCGGTTTCCTAGGACATATTTTTTCAAGAAAGGAGGTAAAACCGGATGTGCACAAAGTATAGGCACTTGGCAAGTATACAAAGTGTAGCAAACATGGTGGTGCCCAGGGATGTAAAAGGTATTAGTTGCTTGCTGGGCTCTCCATTACTATAAGCGGTTCGTGCCGGAAATGGCAGCATCTTGGTCCCCCTAATAATCTGTTGAAAATGGTAAGTTGGGTGGTTATGATGCTTGCCATGAAGAGTAACCCATACTTGCATTCCCAAACTTTAACAAACCAGTCACAGTCACAACCAATGCTTGCAAATACGCATTGGGGTTGGTGCTGTTACAGAAGAGTGAGGGAGGAAAGAGCCTGGTGGTGTACAGAATCACATTATAGTGTTCTCTACTGAGAATTGTATGGACTCGATAGGGCAGTGAAGCACTTTTGACCCTATGTATTCGTGAGGTGATTTAAAGTCCACAATAACCACCGGATTCTACTATAGTGGGAAAATTTAAAATCTTCGGCACATGTCATCCATTGAAAAGAAATCCTCAGTCAGTTAAACATGGAAATGATGTATAAATCGTGTAAGGAGAACGTAGTGTCTCGCGCAATCGCCATCAATGATGTGGAAGTGTAACAGCAGGAGATATTCTACAACTCTTATGAGAATTGACTCCTGAGGAGAAGTGGTCTTCCAATATGAAGCTCCAAGAGGAGGAGGCTCCAGCATGAGGGAATGAGACCTCTACCAGTGATAGACTGCTCGAAATATAGGCAATAGAAGAAATAATTGTATTATGTTTTTGTCATAATCATAAATTATGACAAAAAACACTAGATCGTGTGAAAAATGACGACCGCCACCCACCCAAATCAGTATTAAGAGGAGATGCCTATTGCTCAGAGAACTCTATGTGACATCTAAATCGATTCCTTTACTTGGAAAGGATACAAATGGATAATTGCCATTGACTTCAGCAAAGTGGCCATGGAGCATCAGGTCTGAAATAAGTCATCTGAGGCAGTATAAGTAGCATTGAGAATGTGGTTCCAGTTTTATGGAGCCCCTGATCGAATTTGGTCCAATGGGGGTAGGATGTTCGATAATGCTATGATAAGGGAGGAGATGAAGACTCTAAGGGCCAGAATGGCACATCAACACTCCAAGTCATCCTAAGAGTAGAGAGGAGTGGTGGAAAAACTTCACAGTACCCTAAGTGACCATTTAAGGGTCTATCACGCGGATAAGGGACTGGAACCAGATGTGGCGATGTTTAGAGTAGTGGTCGTGTATAATCACTCCATTGCAGGTTTCTTGCTTTTTGAAGTTCTCTTTGGTCTCCAAGGACAGCACAGAAATTTCTATTCTGTCAGCAAAATATTCTACGGCAAAGTACGGCTGAGGTGTAGGGGGAAATTATTAGTCATGGTCTGGCCGTATACACATTGTGGGAAAAAGTCAGGTGGCGGAGTGAAGTGGGAGAAAAGTCGGCGAGTGCTGTGGAAAAATTTGAACCTCTGCGATGCCATGGAGGACATAAAAATCAAAACTATTGTATATTGCTGATTCGGGTCCAATAGCAGTAAAGGATCCCTGCATTATGAGGGTCCATTACACCCTGATTACAATCAGAGAGACTCCATTGTGGTGATCATTGAAAGTATACAAAGAACAAGAAAATGATTCATGTTGAACAGTTAAGGTTCCCTGCAATTATAACTCAATTGGCATCTGAGGTAATAAATAAATCTATGCTGCAAACTAGCTTGCTGGAATACTTTAAGTTAAGTTAAAAATATACTTGAAAACTGAATTTGTATAGAATTATAAACCTACAGTTGAAATATAGATATATTTATCTGATCGCAATTCAGAATTACTAATTATACTAAATAGCCTACATCCTACATTCTACATTTATTTTCTCTGGTGAGCACTACTGACCGACATTTGAGTTATGTCACAAATTTCATATTCCGATAACATGATAGCAGTATATTAAAAAACCACCTCACAAATATGAAAGATAAAATTTAATGATATTGGTGATAGAGGTGTAATTTATAACATTCAGTGTAAATAATGCACAAAAAGGTACAAAGATCAAACATCTCAAAATCTAAAGAATGGAATAAAACAGCATATCTCAAGTACAAATGCTAAAACTATAAAAACTACAGCTTTATCAAGTAATAAAATTACTAATAACCACAAATTTGTTTTTGATAATATAAACATTTTAAATAAAATTGAAGACTATAAGAAAAGAAAAGAAAGATTGCAGAACAGATGTACTTAACAAAAAGTATATATGTAGTTAATTTCTAATCAGATTTAAAAAAAGGATGGAAAACATAATAAAAAATTATCTTATAATTAAATTATTAACAAAGAGCCCAATAGAAACAAATAATCAACAAAAATGAGAATAAGAATTAGATCCTAGCATTAAGAATGAGACTAAATTACAACAGTCCAAACTGAACCATTAGATAAATAAGATATATATCAAGATGACTAACAAATTTTACTATATGAACTACATTATAACTACAGATATTTTTACTTATATTTAAAGTGTTATGATTGTATAGGCATTAGCAATTAAAAAATAGTGTCAATTTGTTGTTTTAAAAAGGTTGTTGAATTATAATTAGCTCAATAAATCACTGACATTAAAGCATAACAATCAAATTATAAACTATGGATAGAAAAAAATTTTATTTGAAAAAAAATGGTAATGGTTAAAAAATAGATAATCTAAAGTCAACATTAATTTTATTTCAAGAAATTTTATTTTGAATAGATGTTCATAATAATTGGGTTTTTATTGATGAAAACTTGAGTTTTTCAAAAATGTACCACTTATTTATTTATAATTTACAAGATTTGTGTATATTTATAAGAACATAAGCTTGTTATAAATTATGTTGAAAACATAATAGATTCAATTGAATTAAAAAAATTATGATTTATTTTTTTATGATTGCAGATAAGTTCCATTCAGAGAATGAGCTATCAATAAAAAAGTGAAGATGAAGTAATAAGGGTCTTTATTTTCCTTGAAAATGTGTACTTTCAAACTTCAATCTCCATCCACTTTAGAAACACACTCACATATAGTCAAGCATACGTATTACTTATGACTACTATTATTATTATGTATTAAGTTGAAAAAGAAGGATTCAATGAAGCCACCATTGCTCCATATAACATATATTTTCAGTGAGCATTATGACACGTTATATCTCACCATCACTAAACAAAAGATGTGGAATATTATGGCTTTCCTAGTGGTGTATCTTTGACTATAGAGAACCCTTATTAACAAAGGCTACAGGAATTTACACTATTCTGACAGTGTATTGCCGATGGGAGTCATCTGTAAGTTTTCCTCCATCTGATAGTTCTGTCTTGGACTTAAGGGACCCACTTACAGTCTACAAGAAACTACCCCATCTCGTTAAAGCATTATCATTGAAGGTATCCTGTCGTCATTGGTTTTTATTTTATTTTTTATATAATAAACAATACTTTGAAGATGTTCTTGGCTCCCATTGATACAAACTACAGAAATGTACACCATCTCAATAATGTATTATATTGTTCATGGTTGTCATCTGAAAGCTCTACTCCATCTGATTGTCCTCTCTTGGACTATAGTAAACCCACACACAGACTGTAAAAAAATACATTGAAAGTATTTTGCCATAATTTTTTTTTTTTTATAATAAGCAATGCTTTGAAGATGTTCTTGGGTCCCATTAATACAGACCTCAGGAATTTATACCATCTCGATAATGTATTGTTCATAGTTGTCATCTGAAAGTTCTAGTCAGTGGCTTCTAGTTTATAACTTAAATTTCTGTATCAGTGAATCACATGTTTCTAAAACAAATAGTTATTGTATGCCTTTAAACTCATGGAACATGTATATGAATGTAGGAAATAAATTGACCTATATGTACATACATTTTGTAATCTTTTTGTATATAGTAATTATTCTATATTTATTTTAATTTTATTATGTTGTGTTTTCAATCAGTAAAATAAATCTTTAAATAGAATAATTGGTTTCCACATTCCTTACAACTTTTTTTTTCTTTAGTAATAATTTGCTTTTAATATTCAAGATCATAGATTCTTAATTTTGATATGATTATATTTATAATATATAAATAAATAAAAAGGAGCAGGGTGGCTCAATGGTAAGCCATTGTGCTTCTAACAACAAGGACCTAGGTTTAGACAGGTGACAGATTATTTACTAATAGGTGACAGATAATTAACTATTCTGTTACTGTAGCTGTGAGTCACTATGTGGGTTTGGAAGCCCTCCGGGGTCCACCCAGCCTATAGCATAATTTTTTTTTACTAAGAATATTATTCAATTGTTAGCAATATTTAAGGGTCATTGCCTTCTATTAATATTGTTTTATTTTAATTGTGGTTTTATTTATATATTGCTTACTTTCTGTAATAAAAATCCATATACCACTTGGATCAATGGTAAGTTATATCACAATACTTACAGTTTAACCACCAGTGGAAAAGTCATTTCTTCATTGGTTCGTAATCCAGCTGGCATCTGCAGTTTGACACTTGCTTTGTGCCCCTCATCAGTCTCAATCTACAATGATTTTTTTCATTTCTATTAGGTCAAAAGCAAAATTGACTGCTTTAATAAATTTAATTCCATATAAAACGCACTTGGAAGATTTTTGTTTGAGGTATTGAGAGGCTATCATATTTGGCTCGCAATTGTCGGTTGTCCTCAAATGTGTAGAGTTTGATGTTTGTTGCAGTATCTATGATATGCACTGTAGGTACCTCAGGACCTGTAATATATTCACTGATAAGTTGTAAAAACTTGAATATGTTTTTATACATACCTAGTTTTCGTTGTATGTGAGAGCACATACCTAAACACTCCAACATGTAAAACTTTCCAAGAAGTGAAAAAGTTGATTTAGTGAAGATACATTGTTCAGTTCTAAATGGTGGCCATGTAGTGTTCTTCCTAAGCAAAAGGCCAAAATGATCAATACAATTAATTGAGAACATAAGGGGTTTATAACAGCAATAATGACATTTAGTCTACTATCTAGTCCTTAAATTATTGGTACAATTTGTATTTATGTTTTCTAAATATAAAATTGATATTGGCATATTTATATGTTCAAGCAAAATATAATAGGAGGCATACATCTTATCTTAATTTGAATTTAATGTACAGTAAGCAGTCAACAGCCAAAAAATCCGAGTATACTGTTATTATGTGAGCACATGTTTTTTATTGATTAATTAGAACCATGTTTAAATGTTGTTCTTTATTCTACCTAGACAGTATTACTATTAATAATATTAATTACATACTCAGTTTTATTCACAGGACAAGTAAGGCATTCTTCGTTATTCTTGTTTTCAAGGGTTCTATACAAATGTCTTTCAGTTGGTCTACCTGGAGGAGAAGCTTCAAAGTACCTGAATAATGATGTAAGGTTTCTGTTACTAATAGACATAAACAAATTAAGAAATAGAGAGTTGCAATGATCTGTTCTGATTTAATAAATATGACTAGAAATCATTTGGAAAACATAAAGATATTTACTCAGAAAATTAGGTTTTTCATTGCTCAGTAACCATAGTTATCCAAAACTCACATATAAGAATCAAATACTCCATGCAGTGACAAAGGAACTAGTGACCATCTCCATTGCCTGGGGTTGAGAGGGACTAAGTCATCTTCTCCAGAACCTTTTTCAAAGTAGGTCTACAAAAATTTAAAAAATAGATGCACACAATAGCTGAGTGATTAATGGTTCTATTTAATAATTGTTTTACTATAGGATACCTTTGTACAATTGAATTCAGGAGCTATACAGGTCATGTAAATGGAGGAGTTTTGACCTCTGCTCATCCAAACAACATCCAGTTGTTTATCTGATGCCCAATGTACTTTCAGCAAGTACCCATGTCTGATAGTAAAATAAAATACGAAATTTAATTATGATAAACAAGATACATTGTAAGTTGAACAATAAGAAATTAAACAAAATATGGTGAAATTTTATAATAATGTACTCACACTGTTTGGAATGACTTGGGTGAACTTAGTTGGATCTTTGGGAAGTTAGAACTCTTTAGAAAGACTACAAACAAAGTTACTATTGGATTTGGTGTTCCTGGCTGCAAAAATATTAAATACAGATGATCAGTGTTATTTTATGTAAATGGAAACTTGAGATAATTACTT
>NW_027116277.1:295716-297245 GCF_000696795.3 Halyomorpha halys
TATATATACCAGGAGAAGATGGTTAGAGGTGCACTAATATGCTATTTGTTTAATTAATATAACAGTCAGGCAGTCCGCTGATTGTAAATTTTTTATTTGACAGGTGCGGGTAGAATGCGGGGGAAAAAGATAAATTAAGTATCTCACGATATTGTTATAAAAAATCTTGTTATTGTTATAATTTATATAATAAGAGAACCTTATTAGTATATTCAGACTAACTATTAAACATTTTTTTTATTCTTATTAATTTACAGCTCAAGAGAACCTTACTATTATTGTCAGATTAACTATTAAACGATTTTCTTTTCTTATTAAAATAATACCATATAAATAAATGCTTCCGATCTATTTTCAGGTTACAGAGTCTAAGTATTATAATTTAGTTCTTCTAACGTATAATAAATATTTTTAAGTTAGAAGAAGTAAGAAATCGTATATATTATAAAATATTTATAAGTCAGAAGAAATAATAGCAACTGATGCCGAAGATTGTGGTGTATTATACGCTAACCTTTAACTAAGGGGGAAAGGAGTAAGTGTGCAAGGACAGAAAGTTTCCCTCTTGAAAGGTGTTTAATTTCGTAACCTAACCTAAGTCGTCCAAAGTCGGGTTCGTTTCGGACCGTCAGTACACTCTCGTCAAGAAAAAATGGGCTTCGGCCATTTGGGGGGAGCTGAGGTAAACTTTTACCAACCTAATAATTAAGCAACGGAATTGGAAATATGTTGAATGAAATTCAATTAAAACATAACATTATTTTTTGGGGAGAGAGGAGGCGCTGATAACGTAAAAAGAATCAAAAGTGAGGTGATGGCCGTGCGGGTTGGGGCGTATGTCTTAGAGCATCGGGTTTGGAACGTAGTGGAATTTTACCTTATCTGGGCCAGTTAATATTTATTTCTCAGCGGTCCCGAAAAATTAATCTTGACACTCCTTGATTAGTATGTGGCGGCAATTCCAAGCCACCAGGGTTTGGCAAAAACGACCACTAGGCCTACTTGCGGGATTAGTTCTCCTCTCCCCCCCCCTCACCATCAGATATCAAAACCAATACCAAAGCAAATTATTTTTCTCCTGAACTATTAAACCCCAACAGAGGTGCCCTGTGAAGTCTACATTACCTTTATGGATAATCTTCTACCGCAGGCAACTCATTTCTTGGACAAGAGTTATTTATTTATTTTTTTTTTTTAAGATGAAGAACATGAGAGCAATAACTAAATCCAATAGCTCAACAACAAATTAGTTTCTTAACAAGAATAAGTCGTATTCTTTTTTTCACTCTAATTTATATTTTCTTTGTGATGATTTGAAATTATCCATTTACATCTTCTTTTCTTAACAGCTCATTTAAAAAAAATAAATCAATAGCAATAACTTTTATGTTAACTAGGCTTTAAGTTGGTTTTTTTTTTTTTTTTTAATAATGTTTACATCTTTTTTTTCTAAGATATTTTATAAATATTTGCAAAATGTCATAAGATTTACAGAATCTTGTTAGTTATTTTATTTTCCTTAAAAATTA
>NW_027116277.1:298460-300918 GCF_000696795.3 Halyomorpha halys
ACAATAGAACCATATACCACTCTTAACTTAGCCTCATATCATGAATCGCTCAAACTATGTTGCAAATCCGGATATTTCACTTTTCAGAGAAAGTTCTTTCATCAAACATCTGGTCTCGCCATGGGAAACACTCTCGCCCCTGCTCTTTCTAACATTATACTTAATGACCTCCTTGACTCCGTCATCCCATTATTCCATAACGATATTTTATTTATCAAAAAATATGTAGACGACATTTTTCTTATTCTTAATCCTGATAAAATATCTAAGGGTGGTAAGAGTTAAAAAAAAAAAAGGGAAGGTCCTTTTTTTAACTCTTACCACCCTCGCCTTCATTTCACCGTTGAAAACGAAACAAACTCTTCCCTCCCCTTTCTCGACTTCCTTATTGTAAAGAATAATGACGGCTCCTTGTCCACAGACTGGTATAACAAACCCACTTACTCCGGTAGACGACTAAACTACTTTTCCCAGCACCCTAACCATCAAAAAATCAATATTGCCAAAAATCTCAAACACCGTTCCTTCTTAATGTCGTAATTTCTTTAATTCTCGTAATGTCTCTCCTCATCCGATCCCCAGTACCACAAAACAAATATTCACCGTATTAAGACTATCTTCCACCTCACATCATAAACAAACTCTTACATCAACCGTCCACTTCTTCTTCAAACTCTCTACATCCACCATTCACTCTCTTAATTTATAGTTTCCATGTGTCCCCTCTCTCACTGAGAACAAACAGAAATTCTTAAAAACAACTGTTAACCTTCACTACGCTTTTGACTATAGTTTCAAAATAAACTATCTTACTTTTTAATAATACTAAGGATCCTATTCCTCTCCAATACCGCTCTTACATTGTTTACCGGGTTCCTTGTTCCTCCCCCATCTGTAATTCTTTATATATAGGCAAAACTAAGATCCTCAGATCACAATAGAAATTATCTACACCTTCCCTCAACTCAGTCGCTTCCTAGCTTTCAGAACATGCCCTTACACTTATTCACGCTTTTCATTTTGACCATACCACTATTTAAGCCACTGTTCCAAATTACCAAAAGATACTCATCTCAGAATCCATTTAAATACATCTTGAACCCCTTCCAGTTAACAACAAAATCGATAAAAACTGTATCTCACATACCTACAGCCATATATTAAACTTGATTAAAACCCAATAATTTTACGCTCATTTTATTATCATCGCCAATTTTTTCTATTATACTTTTGTTTTTCACTTGTTTGTTATCTCTCTATCACCACATTCACTTATATTTATTTATCTATGTTTTATTAACTTTCACATTTACTTTTTTTGTGTAAAATTCACATGTATCTATTAACTTATTTCACTTATCATTACCTATATTGTTAACATTCTATCACACATATTTTACTCATTTCTATACTTTATTACTTATTTCTAACCTTTCTATATACTTCTTTTTACATCTCACCATGTTCTTATATATATTTTTATTTTGTAAACTTTCACTTCAGATTTTTAAATTACCTTATTTCACTTTAAATTTTTCATGTCACTCCTGTTATCTTTACTATTACTATTATCAGTGTAGATAAATTATTTTTTTCACGATATATATTTAGATTTTTTTTTTTAATATTCTTTATCTACTTTTAGTTATTATTTATTTACTTCTTTTACAATTACTGTTATTATAACTATAATACCTTCAGTATATATTATTAGTGACGACATGTATAATTCTATTTTTACTTAGTTATTCCTAGAATAGAAAATTATTATTGTTATTACTATTATCATATTTCTGTATCTTTCTTTTATATGTTTTTCATTTTTCGTAACTTTTATGACTAATTCCTGTATACGCGATGTATCTGAAATAGAAATATAACCGTTAAACGGCTGGCCACCTCCCCTTTACTTCTGAATTATTGTCTATGTCTGTTTAACCTATCGCTTTGAACAGGTAGGTGGTCCTGATTTGTTCTTTGCTCATTTATTATCATCATTATTAATTTTATTTATATTTATTCTTTCACGACCTTTATTTAATCTTAACTTTCTTCTTCCTTCTCCGTCTGTTAGTGTGTTTAAATTTTGTGTCCTTACGTCCACTTTTCTGGGTTTTTTTTTTGTTTTATATACGTCTCCTGTACTTTTTTAACTGTATATTTTTCGTAATTTTTATTCTTACGATTGTTAACAATTTTGTATTCTTATCATTGTTTATTTTATATTAATACTATTTTATGTCTTCCTTCCATTTATTTATAAATAATTTTCTTATCACTTAAATTTTACATATTATGTATCCTACCTTAATTTACCTTACTTTTGTAATGTTCTTAGTTGTTTTGTGTCCTTACGTCTATTTTTCTGTAGTTTTTTTGCTTTTTAGCCCTGATGAAGCCCTACAAAGTGGGGCAAAACATCGGACATTAAATAGTTAAAAATTATTTGTTCTTTTTT
>NW_027116277.1:302893-303777 GCF_000696795.3 Halyomorpha halys
TTCTATTGTGATCTGAGGATCTTAGTTTTGCCTATATATAAAGAATTACAGATGGGGGAGGAACAAGGAACCCGGTAAACAATGTAAGAGCGGTAATCGTTATGGAATAATGGGATGACGGAGTCAAGGAGGTCATTAAGTACAATGTTAGAAAGATCAGGGGCGAGAGAGTTTCCCATGGCAAGACCAGATGTTTGATGAAAGAACTTTCTCTGAAAAGTGAAATATCCGGATTTGCAACATAGTTCGAGCGATTCATGATATGAGGCTAAGTTAAGAGTGGTATATGGTTCTATTGTAGTCCAATTTAGAGTGCTTTTTTCGATGGGGATGTTGGTGAAGAGGCTTTCAGTGCCAAATGAAGTTAGCGGGAATTCTAAGGGATATTAATTGTTCTCGTAGTTGGAAAGAGTTATGGATGTCATAAGAGTTGTCATGGCTCAGGAACTGAAGAGATGGAAGGAGGAATTGGCTAAGTTTAGTTGATGGAGCAATAATATTAGATATGATGGGGCGAAGGGGGTTGCCAGGTTTGTGGATTTTAAGAAGCCCGTACAGTCGAGGTGGTAAAGAATTGTAAGAAATTAGCTTGTAATCTCCTTTGTCAGCTTTTATATTTTTTTCATTTTTCGTCGTATTTTTATGACTATTTCCTGTATACGCGACGTATTTGAAATAGAAATATAACCGTTAAACGGCTGGCCACCTCCTCCCTCCCCACTCCTCCATGCTTCTGATTTATTGCCTATGTCTGTTTAACCTGTCGCTTTGAACAGGAATTATTTTATTTATATTTGTTATTTCACGACCTTTATTTAATATCAACTTTCTTCTTCATTCTCCGTCTGTTAGTGAGTTTAAATTTTGTGTTCCCACATCTACTT
>NW_027116277.1:304317-306276 GCF_000696795.3 Halyomorpha halys
TTTAGTCCTAAGTAACGGATCTGTTCAACAGGAATGAGTGGGGTATTGTTAAAAGATACTGTAGGGCAAGACGAAGGTTTACGACGAAGGGTAAATGTGATTTGGTGGGATTTATTTTAATCCTCCAGTTTTGGCACCATTAATGTTATATTTTAATTGAATTTCATTCAACATATTTCCAATTCCGTTGCTTAATTATTAGGTAGGTAAAAGTTTACCTCAACTCCCCCAAAAGTTAGGTTAGGTTACGAAATTAACCATCTTTCAAGAGGGAAAATTTCTGTCCTTGCACACTTACTCCTTTCCCCCTTAGTTAAAGGTTAGCGTATAATACACCACAATCTTCGGCATCAGTTGCTATTGCTTCTTCTGACTTATAAATATTTTATAATATATACGTTTTCTCACTTCTTCTAACTTATAAATATTTATTACACATTAGAAGAACTAAATTATAATACTTAGACTCAGTAACCTGAAAATAGATCGGAAGCATTTATTTATATGGTATTTTTTAATAAGAAAAGAAAATCATTTAATAGTTAATCTGACTATAATAGTAAGGTTCTCTTGAGCTTTAAATTAATAAGAATAAGAAAATTGTTTAATACTTAATCTACATATAATAATAATGGTATCTTGAGTTGTAAATTAATAACAATAACATGAACTTTTTATAACAAAATCGTGAGATACTTTTTTTTTATCTTTCTATTTATACCCGTACCTGTCAAATACAAAATTCACAATCAGCGGACTGCCTGACTGTTATATTAATTAAACAAATAGCATATTAGTGCACCTCTAACCATCTTCTCCTCGTATATATATTATAGAGGGTCAACAATCTTCTCATAATTTTATATTTGTTAAAGAGGGAAAATAAAAAGGTAAGATGTATTGGGTTTAGAGGATAAAATTGTATTTAGATATATGGATAAATAACAGGGGAAAAATGAATAAAAAAAGGATAAAAAAATAATGAAAATGTAGTGTATTACTATCATATAATTTAAATTTACTATACTATGCCTATATATTATTAGAATTAAAACAATTTTCTAACTTGGTATAAATATGATTTCAAAAGCTTAAATAGTTAGTAATTGTTTTAAAACCAATATCCATAGATTTATAACATTTAATATGACTTGTAACACCATAAGTTCCTGTCTAAAGATAATTTGTTTTAAAAATATTTTTCCACAACGAATGGAAATATCGATAGAAGAGATGAAATATCATTTCATTTCCAGTTGGTGTGTGGACTCATAAGTAAAAAAAATCAAAACAAGAGGATAACTTTAATGATTTTTTCCTGATTTATTTATACTAGATAACCTAGTTACAAACCAAAATATTAAGAAATTATTTAGATAAAATACATCAATATAACTCCAAACATGTACCCCAATGTGTTTGAGGGAAGTGAAAACTCCCTGTCAAAGTTGCGGGTAATTTATTTTGAAACGAACGGCTGGGAATCGGTCACCTCCGGTGGTTCTCGGCTCCATTCGGGATCATCAGTATATCCTCATAGGTAAAAATGGGCTTCCGCCATTTTTGGGGAGCTGAAGTAAACTTTTACCATTAGGATATTATTAATTTATCTCATATGTGTTGTAATTTATTTTAATTGCCAATAAATTGGTGGGCGCCTCCGACGTGTGTTCGGCTCTAATAGTATAAGAGCCCAAGAGGAGAAAAAAGGCAGTTATCAAAACCCAATTTTTGATTACTTTAATGAAAAGTATGTATAATTAATAATCAAAATTCATGATTCTGCCAAGTATAGGTAGGGGGAATAAAAAATGGCGGTTGTTTCAAAGCGATAAAAAAAACTAATTTTTCATTCGGAGCTCTATATCTTAAAAAGTAGGAACAACAAAAGAAAACCTAAAAGAACTTCATTTAAAGAAGAGTAAATTTGCTAAAATATGAGCCCTAATAGAGTTATTT
>NW_027116277.1:307566-319378 GCF_000696795.3 Halyomorpha halys
GAACAACTGTAAATCAATTTATTTTAGCAAATATCAAAAAAACTACTACCCCTACAAAGATAAACATAATTAACTATTTTGTAGTGAATTTAACTAGCTGTAATTTTAGCGCTGCCATACATCAGTACATCTAATGGTTTCTGAAATGTTTTTCATAAATCAAATTTATTGTCCGAACAACTGTAAATCAATTTATTTTAGCAAATATCATGAAAACTCCTATTCCTACGAAGGTAAAGGTCATAAACTTTTTTATATTCCATTAAACTAGCTTTAATTTGAGTGCTAACAGGCATCTGTTAGTCACATAGTTTCTGAGATATAGATTTCTCAAAGTAAATTAACTAACTACTAATCTTTCAGTAGATTTTAAAGAAATTTTGCTTTTTAAAAAGCTATATCTCGAGAACTATTGGACGTAAATAACTCTTTTAGGGCTTATATTTCAGCAAATTTACTCTTATTTAAATAACGTTCTCTTAAATTTTCTAGTGTTATTTGTAGTTTTTAAGATATAGAGCTCCGAATGAAATATCAATGTTTTTTTTAAGGTTTTGAAACAGCCTCTATTTTTTAATCCCCCTACCTATACTTGGCAGACTCATCAATTTTTACTAGTAATTATACATAGTTTTTATTGAAGTAATCAAAAATTGGGGTGAGATAACTGCCTTTTTTCTTCCCGGCTCTTGTACTATAAGGTCAGTACTAAAAAATATTACACGGAAGGAGACATATCGAGGTGTTAAATACAGTTCAGTTTTTCATATTGCACAATATTATTCTGAGTGAATCGTTTTGAAACATACAAGTCGAAAGTAGTGAAACACAATAATATATACATTATATCAATTCACTGGTCATTTTCTGTTATTAATTAAATTTCATTATTTTAGATTATATGGAGTTTCATCATTAGAAGTGTTTTAGCCCAAAGATAGATTTATGAGACTGTTGCCTTGTGGCTATCTCTTAGTTCCTACTGGCATCTGCTTTATCTTTAAAACCCGTACATAAATACTGATACTGATCATATACAGCCCTGGTCCTGGAAAACGTTGTCTTGATAGTTTAACGCAATTAAGGAAGAACTACCCGGGTTGATAGAAGAAATAGTTGATAATAGTCTCATTTAGGATAAATTTAAAAGCTAGATATTTTGTACGTAAAAAAACTTAATAAATTAGTTGGCACTTAACTTTTTCTTTGCATCTCTTGAGAATATTCGACTTAAAATTATTTAAGATTTTTATTGTATAGTTCAATATTCAAAGATATATTGTGTGCAATGAGAGAGCTATTATCATTTCACAAAATTAACTACCTTTGGATACGGGATGTTTACCACACCCTCTTGAGCTTGAGAACCATATGTGGGTATAGACACTTCACTGACTAGAGTGTCATCGAAGGAGGCGTAGGCTAAGTGTGAGGAGTCAGGGGAGAACCAAAAGGCTACATCATCTTTGAAAATCTCTTCTGAAAATAAAAAAAAATAAAACATCTTAGTATTTCAAATAAATACTGAATAAGTCATGCAATTTTTTCATTTAAAAAAAATTTCAGAAATGATTTAAAAGAGCGATGAGTCGATTCACGTGGAACAAAGACCTGTTGCTGAGGAAGGACCTGACACAACTACTTTTAAGAATTACCCTTTAGTTAATATAATCGAAGTTGACTTTAATTAAAGGGGAGGGTATCATGGGGCCGTAAGATATTGGGGCCCTCCTGGCTAGAGAATTTATTTTTCAAACGGGTTGTAAACATAAATATATTTTAATTATTTATTTAATGTAATTTACAACTGTACAATATAATACAATAGTTAAATATATAGTATGTTTCATATACACTTGAAAATCTTGGGAAGGAACCACCTATTGGTGGTACTTCAAACATTAATTTAAATTAGAAGGTCCCGTGGCCATCTTCTTTTCAGACGCCTCGGAGGATTATCAGGGATTGTTAAGGATGAAAGATTAAGAATTAATGGGTCAGGATGGTTAAGGAGTTTGGAATGAAAAGACGCATATCTTGGGTCAAATCTGCAACGAATGGGATGTTAAGGTCTTTGTGAATGAGTTTATTTGTGACGTAATAAGGAGCATCAAGGATTTTAAACATAAATATAAAGCACAATAATGAAAATCATTTTAGTTAAGTATTTGAAAAGTATCGATCATTGAAAAAAAATGTTTAAAAAAAAGCTGGCAATTTTTCATTTGCAAAATCATGAATTACCTCTTATAGTCTACTTCTTCAAGTACATCAATTTCTAACACTGTGAATTTTTAATTTTCAATAGAGTACGATTTAGTCTTATTTATGGCTGCTTTACTTCCACTCATATACTTATCATTAAATACCGGATTTTAGTACAGTAAAAAATCAACTTAATTGTGTTAATTTAAAATATTAATATTCACCTACACGGAAAGCTTGACTAACCTCGTTTGAATCAAAATTAATTCGCTAAGTACTTACCACATTTGTGCAAACCTGCACAAAAAACTTAACTACTTCGATTAAAAACACAAAAATCGTAGAGCTAAATGGAAACTTGCTAGAACGAAATGGTGCGGCAGATTAAGAGAACCGCATCCTGGTGGAATCAGCGAGCAAGATGTTGCATGCTTCTAATTTACTAGAGAAGCTGTGGGCGTTTCCTTCAACAGGAAGGAAATTTTGTTTGTTCGCGGTGTTTCACTGTGTAAACTCTGGCATGGAAAGAAAGCGTCATTAAATCACTTGTAAATCTTTGGTACCAACTGCTTTGTGCATGGTCCTAAGTTTGACAATGACAATGAAAAAGTTTGACAGGAAATCTAGAAAAGGTTTTCTTACTAAGTACTTGGAGATCAAGTTGGTTACCATGATTCAGAAAATTGAGTCAAGAAGTAGGTCCAAATTGGACATTTTTTTGAAGATTGAGCGAAACATTTCATGTTAGTATATCAGAAGCGAAATTTTATCTTATACTGGAAGTATACCAGCTCATGAATAACACAATTTTTATTAATCAAGAGGCTTATGCTCGGAAAATATTAAGTAGGTTTTACATGGAGCTTAGGTCTCTGAATAGTAAACAAAAAATGTAGTCGCTTCAAATTAAGTAGATCAGCAATTTTTATAGGTGTGAAACATGCTCATATTTGTTTTCAGAATGCCAGAAGCACCTTAAGTAACAGTTTTCACAGAATTAAAAAAAAAAAAGGAGATTATTTTAGCCCAAAATGTTCCACTATCATCGCAATGCATAGCCACAAATCATGAAAATCTTTCATAACTCCTAGGAGACTTAACTAAGCAACCTTGATACTCTATAGTATCGAAAAGGCGTTAAAAATGTACTTAACAAAAACAGGGGCACATTAATGAATTACAGACTTTACTGTCCAAAATACTTAGAACAACACTCAATCAGAAATAAACATAAGACAATGAAGGATACATTTACCAAATATCTTACAAACCCTGATATAGCCAATCCGGTATCCCGTTAGATACTTTAGGGCTTAATCTGTATGTGATCCGTGAGGGGTTTCTGCTGAATGAGGAGTTACTATAGTAGAGATCATTATGGTGAATGAAAGCATAGGCATTTCCTGTCGGTGCGAATTGAAACCTTTGTATTCTGTAAGTGGTTTCCTCGAAGTTGGTATCCTTCGGTCCTATTGCATGTCGTGTACTGGAACACAAGGATCATAAAAATCAATAAATATTGATATAGAGTGGTTCTCAATTCAAGTTTCAATAGTTTTAACATCAATTTCACAAATTAATTATAAAATAAATGTAATGATTTAATATATATTGGTGATTGTATCAGTAAAAACAGAAATGAATTCCGAGAAGAGTATAGAAAAATATATATCTTGGATAAAAAATTATTTAACATTCCGCAAAGCTCTATTCTATGAAATAAAAGTAACTGAAACATTAAAAAAACCTAATTATGACATGGAATATGTTCCATTCCTAGTTACCTAAAGTTAAAGGAGCAGTGACTTTCAACTTGGGAACCCAACCACAACCCGAAGACTAAAGCCCAGGCTGCTGCAGGACATCCTGTTATAAATTCTATATTTATCATTCCTGTTGTCGCTCTAAATTTTATTTTATCTTAATTTTTTTTCTCTTCTTTTTCTTAAATACACTTTTTTTTTTTCATTAGAAGTCACTTATTTATTTTGTTAAATCGATAAATGTTACTGTTTTTATTATTGACTTTAATTTTATCTTTTATTAAGAACTATTATTTTAATCTATTTATTTTACCTTATTTTATGTTATTTATAACATTATATATACGATAGTTAGGGCACATAACACGTCTGAGCTTATGATTTGTTGTGAACCATGGTCTCTCTTTCATTCCTATTCTGGAAGGACTTTCCTTCCTAAATCTTCTTTATCCCCACAATGATTTTGTACGTAAGGATTTCATATTACAGATAAGAAACAATTTTCGAGAAGCAATATATAAGTTTTTACGTATCAATTATAGTTTATATATACTATGCCTAGTCGTTTGTATCAAAGCACCGGATCGAGAAAAAAATATAACATTATTGTAAAATTATTTATATAAGAAACCATAAATAAAAGTATATTTTCTTTAATTAGAATTTCCAAAGTTAAGTGCAGTTCAGGGTCTACCCAGCCTCATTAAGTACTCTTAATTGGGTAAAAATCAAGCGGTAGGACGAGATTCTGACCAAATTACCTCCTTGCACAACCGTTGGTCTAGCAACAGTATTACCATACAAAGTAATGCACCCCAGACCTTTCATGGGTTGTAGTGCTATAGATTTAACTTTTTTTTCTAGTTTAACAGTTACATCGTATAACTGAAGAACCATGTACAAATAGCACCAATGTTTTTCTTAAAACATTTTTTATGGGTTTCTTTAGTTCGATATGTAACATGGCAGTTTATAAGTCCATTTTATATCTTAAGATCGTTAATTTGATTTCACTACCTTTCGGGTTCAACGGAATTATGAATATCTTTCATATTGTCCCATCATTGGATACTTCCTTTGGAAAATGGCGTTGACATTAATTATATAATCTGATTTTAATCATGAATAATCCCAATTTTATTATCAATTAAAAACAATTTTGATCCTTTTTTTCCTCTCAACTTTTATTCTTTAAAATTTCTCCAACGTTTCGGCCCTCAAGCCATTCTCAAGGATACCACCTACAAAAAGTTTTTTTATTTTTATATAACAATTAAATTATTTCCTTAACTACACACTGATTTCTTTGACCCTACCTTCAATATTGATGTAATTTCTTTTTTATATCTTAAAATTGCAGGCTAATTGCCCTTGTCGCATCTTTAAAATAAATTAATCTTGAAAATAATATCGTAATAACTTCATAAAATTTTGTTTTTAAATAGATTTCTTACTTACATAACTTTTTTTTAAAAATTTATATCTTAGATTTAAAACTTTTTTACAAAACACTTTCCTTCCTTCACTTACATTTACAACTTAAAAACAGAACCTACCTTCAACAGGTTAGGACTCTGTTATCACCTTACCATATAACAATATATTTTTTTTTATCATTAAATTTTTAATATAATTTAATTAACATTCATTTTTAATTATTTTGCTTATAACACAACAATTTTTATATATATTTAAAAACCATAATTAATTTATTCTTATTTTATGTGTATTTTTTTTTATTAAACATACATATACTTCCCACTTTTTAATTTTATTTTTTAACATATTTAAAAAAATTCACCTATTTATACTCTTATTAGGTATGGCCAAAGAAATCAGCGTGTAGTTGAAGGAAATATTGTAATTGTTATATAAAAATAAAAAAAAACCTTTTGTAGGTGGTATCCTTGAGAATGGCCTGAGGGCCGAAACGTTGGAGAAATTTTAAAGAATAAAATTTGAGAGGAAAAAAGGATCAAAATTGTTTTTAATTGATAATAAACTAAACCACTCTCAAAAAAGCATATAAAAAATAATCCCAATTTTCTTACATGACAATAGTTAGTAAAATTTCCGAGATAGGAAATAATGAAATATAACCAAATTTAACTTAAATTTAATTTTAATTTTTATTTCCTTTTTCTAATAATTGTTACATCTTTTTTTTTTAATATATACATTAAAATAGTTTTGTAAAAAAAACAAAAAACAATGAAGTAATTGGTAAATAAACTATGTAGCTACTTACGCGGTATCTTTTTCCATGATGGTGTAGAGTGCGTCTGATCTGTGAGTGTACAGTTTTTTCAAATCAGATACGAATACGATGAACCTTTTATCGGTAGATATTCTGAAGTCTACGGCATTGAGCATTCGCTAAAAATTAAAATATGAATTGTCAATCGAGGAATTGAGATATATATGTATATATACATTTTTTTTAGCACCACATTAAACAAAAATGTAAACACTTACACACAAAATTTTCATACATTTTAGGCTCTTTTACCTTTGGTCATTTTCAAATTTTTTTCTGTTTCTATACTAGTTATATTATTAAAATTATTTGGCTTTATAAATACTACTCCATGGAAGCATTAGTAATTAGTGTACGATAGTTTTTCTTAGGGCTTTTTATCAACAATATATTAATGAATATTACTCATAAAAAAAAATATATATACATCAATGTTAAAAGTAATATGATGTTTTATTCTTATTAGGATAAAATTTAGTTTTTGTTATATTTTTAAAACTTATCTGTTTTGTCAAATTTGTTTTTTTCTTTTATACATGATTACAAATTTTGAATACAGTTCACAATGAGACAAAAATTGCAATTTCAGCGCTTTATGTTGTACTATTAATTTAATAATTTTTATTAGTGAAATGAAGGACAATTTCCAAATGGAATGAACAGCGCGCACTATAATGCTATAGAATTACTTGAATATTACCAGATAAACTGCTTTTAGACGCAGAACTACCAGAACTGGAATTTAGGCAATGTTATTACTGATTCCATACTCTCTTGTTAACCAATGTAATTATTCATGGTTGCCAGAAAATAGTCATGTAAAAAAAAACATGATTTAAAAAGTTATGACCTTTATAAATTAGGACCGTCAAACAGTGGGCCATATGACAAAAAATTATATTATTACCGTTATTTATGTTTTTTGGGGTAATTATTAAAAAAAAAAAAATGTTTAATAAAATCGAGAACTGCAGTGTATACATATTTTGAATATTTGAAAATTTATTTTTTCAGTTTCTGGCAACTCTAATAGCTGTACCAGAAGCTATGTTTAGAATAAATGAAATATTAATCATATGCAGATGAGAGACTATACTTGTTTTGGTCCAACTTGATCTGCCATTAAGCCTACTGGGCGCCATAAACTGTAAAGTTCACCTTTGGCACCACATTTAAATTTATAGATTTTTTTTCCAGTTCAGACTCTGATTAATGTTAAGATTCATTTATCTATAAAATAAATTTTGATTCACACAGGTGGGAATCAAACCCACAAATTCTGAACCTGGTCAATCTGGAAACCTTCATATCATCCTTGTCTGTTTTATTTAAAATTAAGAAAGGTCCTGTTATGTTATATAATATACGTAATACTATAAAAATGACATTTATTAGTATATCAGTAAACGTATAACTTACGAAAGTGGAATTTGTGATAAACTGGAGAGTTGTGTCATTCTCTGCGTTGAAGATACTTATGCCGCCGTGTGCATCTCGATATGAAATTTCGTAGTCTGAAAATCATTAGAAAATATTAAGAAAAAGCTTTATATTATACATTGAAATCAAGTTTTTTTTTTTTTAAGTATTATGTCAAATTAAAGGACAATAGTCGATTGGGGTAAATGTACGAAATTGAATTAAATACACAAACATAATTATAACTTGAATCTATAATTAATGGATATATATATACGGAGTTTCCTATCAATATATCCACTTTTGGAAAAACATTAGAAAATTAATGTTAGAGCACCTCATGGAGATATGTTTAATTTTTAAGTTGATTTTCCACACTCATTTGACAAGAATAAATTTTGATTATGAAATAATACGAATAATTTTCTGTCTTTGAATTCGAATTAGTCAAAAGAATCTTGATGGATGTATAAACGATTGATTGAATAAACCTCATGTATTATTGAAGAATATATAATAATAAATGTAAAAAATATATAATTGCGCAAAATACTTTCATAGAACCTTGGGGCACTTAACCATTTTTTCGCTCCTAATATGAATGGCGAACTTGGAAGCAGGAGATCCCAGTACTTCTCATTCAGCGCTACCTCACTGCTATTGAAAAAAATGAAGCTTAATCATAGTTTTCAAATTCCTCCCGAATCCAATCCTTACAGTCCAAAATCCTTAATGCTCCTTACTTTGTTACAAATCAAGTCATCCATCAGGACCTCAACGCTCCATATGTGCCGATTTGGCCAGAACCAGATACCATTTCTTCCATGATAAACTTCCCACCCACCCAAATACACTTGATTCTAACCTGGCTTCTCCTTCATTACCTAATAATCCTCCTAGGCGTCTGAAAAGAAGATGGCCTCGAGATCTCCTCTAGAAATGTTATTAGAGTTCTATCAATGGGTAGATTCTCCACATGCTGTATCATATCACTATGTCAACTACAGCAAATTTACTTGTAGAAAATATTATAAAACAGTAAAAAACAACAAAAAAAAAAAAAAAAAAAAAAAAACATAATCATAACTAATAAGAACAACATCAGAGAAGATGCCCATGCCCAGAACCACAAGTTCTGACGACTACTGCTTTATTGCACGAGAAAGATCAAGCATGAGTTTAAATAACATGAGAGGTAGGATTTATATAAGGGGATTGGTGAATTGGAAAAGTTTCGATGAGATATAGAAAATTTAAAGGTTCATAACATAAGAAATACTGAGGTCATGATGTAGGTTTCTTAGAATTTTAGATAGGGAAACGTTCAATGTAAGACATTTGTTATGAATGAAGACATAACACTCTTTGTATGTTGTACTCCAGCGGACGACAAAAGTCACTGAAAGCTGCTGAAAAATATTTTTTCATTCAACAATTAGAGGTGGATACTCCTTGGTTTGTAAGAAACAGCCAATTGCATCGGGAACTACAAATAGAGACAATAGTGGATTACATAAAAAAAAGGTTCATGAAGTTCCACTTCCAGTTACCTACAGTTAAAGGAGCAGTGACCTACAACTTGGGAAAACCAAGCCCAGGCTGCTGCAGGACATCCTGTTATAAATTATATTTTTATAATTTCTGTTATTGTCACTCTAAATGTTATTTTATCTCAATTTCTTTTCTTTTTTCTCTTCATCTTTTTCTTAAATTCATTATCTTTTTTATTATAAGTCAGTTATTTATTTTGTTAAGTCCAGAAATGTCATTGTTTTTCTTATTAACTTTACTTTTATCTTTTATTAAGAATCATTATTTTAATCTATTTATTTTGTCTCAATTTGTTTTTTATTCGTAACATTGTTATGAACCTGACCCACCCCCAATAACCAACTGTTAAAAAAATCGACGTCTTACATTAACTATGTAAGGCCCACCAAGCTGATCTGGTATTAAATAAATAAAAGACATGAAACATGTGTCCCTGACCTTCCGGCACTTGACAGCTATCTTTATCTGACATTAAGTAGTTGTAACTTTCTCTTTTATTACACCAAGATGTCGAAGGTGATAACTGTCCATCTAAAATATATTATTATGTTTATCACATAGCACGTCTGAGCTTATAATTCGTTGTGACCCATGGTCTCTCTTTCATTCCAATTTCTAGGACGTTCCTTCCTTTCTAATTCTTCATTTATCCCTACCATAATTTTGTGTACGTAAGGATTTAATATCACAGATAAGGAACAATTGTCGTGAAGCAATATATAAGTTTGTACATGGAAATCATAGTTTATATATACTCTGCCTATTTCTTTGTATCTTCAGGAAGCACCGGATCGAAAAAATCACCTATGTAACATTATTTTTAAATTATTTCTATGAGAAACCTTCTACGAAAATATTTTTTTTTTTTTAGAATTTGGAAAGTTAAGTCCCACTACCAGTTAGCTACAGTTAATGGAGCAGTGACCTTCAACCTGGGAAACCCAACCACAACCTGAAGACTGAAGCCCAGGCTGCTGCAGGACATCGTGTTGTAAATTCTATATTTATCAGTTCTGTTATTGACGCTCTAAATTTTATTTTATCTTAATTTCTTTTTTTTTTCTCTTTATCTCTCTTTTTCAATTTTTCCATTAGATGTCAATTATTTATTTTGATTTAAATCCATAAATGTAATGGTTTCTGTTATTAATTTTATTTTAATCTCTTATTAAGAATTATTATTTTAATCTACTTATTTTACCTTATGTTTTTTATTTATAACATTATATATACGATAGTTGGGGGTGTTTTTTGTATCATAATTTACCCCACTCCATAATCAGTTGTAAAAAAAAGAATGTACCTCTTGCATTAACCATGTAAGGCCCACCAGGCCTATATTGGTATTAAATAAATAAATAAAATAACAATTAGAGATATGTGCTCAACAGCCTGGATGCCTTATTGTTCTGTAAATTGAAGAGGGGAGTGGGGGGAGACTTTATTAAGTACGTTTTAGATGATTTTTGTTAGGTTTAAATAAGATTATTGTTATTTATATAAGATAAGATAGATTACTATAGATTAGAGATATGAATAGATAGATTACTATAGATTAGAGATATGAATAGATAGATTACTATAGATTAGATATATGAATAGATAGATTACTATATATTAGAGTTATGAATAGATACATTACTATAGATTAGATATATGAATAGATAGATTACTATAGATTAGAGATATGAATAGATAGATTACTATAGATTAGAGATAAGAATAGATAGATTACTATAAATTAGAGATATGAATAGATAAATTACTATAGATTAGATATATGAATAGATAGATTACTATAGATTAGAGATATGAATAGATAGATTACTATAGATTAGAGTTATGAATAGATAAATTACTATAGATTAGATATATGAATAGATAGATTACTATAGATTATATATATGAATAGATAGATTACTATAGATTAGATATATGAATAGATACATTACTATAGATTAGATATATGAATAGATACATTACTATAGATTAGATATATGAATAGATAGATTACTATAGATTAGATATATGAATAGATAGATTACTATAGATTAGATATATGAATAGATAGATTACTATACATTAGAGATATGAATAGATAGATAACTATAGATTAGAGATATGAATAGATAGATTACTATAAATTATAGATATGAATAGATAGATTAGATATGAATCTCTAACCATAATCAAAAGGTGTTCTATGGCTGAGAATGTAATTGGGTGTTGGAAATGAATTCGCTTGGGGGGTAATCCTCCTAGAATGGTCTGAATTATTAAAGCAGTGGTATTATGTTGACTTTGGTAGACTGGTGACAGAAATGATGTTTGATGTATGGCTGAAGAGGGACTGGTGGGTAATGACAGCTTGTACTGTCTAATCGGAATTGTCAGGTCAATGTGGTTAACATTGACTAAGTTGAAATTATACATGTCCGATTCGGCCCAATACTTGATGCTCTTTTAAATTGTTGGGGAGATTTTATGATAAGAAATATGCACCTAAGTAGAACTTTAACCCCTTTTTCAACTTGTGCTGAGAATGTATAAAAATAAATATAATTCTAAATAAACGAAATGTTCTAATAAAACCAAACTTTTTTTTAATTTTAAATAT
>NW_027116277.1:324008-325806 GCF_000696795.3 Halyomorpha halys
GAAGATGCTAAATATTGACATAAAATCGATTTTATAATAGCGCGCTCGCTTATAGATTCATTAAATTTTAGGATTTCTGCTTATAAGTAATATGTTAAAATAAATTGATTTCACATATGAGTTAAATTAAATTTAATTGTAATTGCAATTAATTAGTACTAAGAAGTAATTGTAATTGATAATAACAATAAAAATTATTGTAATTGTAATTGCATTTACACAATTAAAATAATTGTAATTGTGTTAAATAATTATTTCAGTGTAATTGTTGTTCAAAACCACTAATTTTTTATGTTTTGGACCATTTAATGATTGTATTAATGTAATTACAATGCAACTGAAACATGTAATTGAAAATATAATTAAATTACTCATGTAATGATTCCTGCCTAACTCCGGCTGGTGCCTAGTTGGTCCTGCATCGATTTCATCAGAATCCATTCAGTTCCTGTAGCTTACGCATGCATAAAATTGTTGTTCTTAGAACATCTATTTCTTGTTAAGTTTTTCCAGAATTTTAAGATATTTTTGGAGTTAGTATGAAAATGATCAATGGATCATATACTTAAAGACTTTAATGTTTTATATGTAACCGATCTAGCCTGAACTAGACATCAATCCTTCCATTAAAAACTCCATAACCATCAAAACCCTCTAGTTTCAAACCTTGTTTCTTCTTCTATTCCTGACAATTCTCCAAGGCGCCTGAAAAGAAGATGGCCTCGAGGCCTTCTAGTGTAGAAATATGATTAGAGTGCTACCAATGGGTAGTAAATTCAATGTTTTATAGTGTTTTTATCTCCGTTATTTTATTTTTTTATTTATTGATATTTACAACTGTATGAAAAAATACAACAAAAATAAATCATAATGACATAATGATACAGCATGTAGAGAAACTACCAAGTAGTAGAACTCTAAAAACATTTTACTATATAAGGTCACGAGGCCATCTTCTTTTCAGGCGCCTCGGAGGATTGCCAGGAATGGAAGAGGAAGTAAGGTTATAAACTAGTGGAATTGGGTGGTTAGGGAGTTTATAATGGAAGGAATGATGTCTAGTTCAGGCTAGATCGGTTAAATAAGGAACATCTAGGTCTTTATGGATGGCTTTATTATTTTTTTGGAGTTAGTATGAAAATGATCAATGGATCATATAAAACTTGCTGAAATTAATTGCTCTTTAAAATTAAAAACAAAAATTTAACTGAGGGAAAACCGAAAAAAATGTGCTATAGATTTTTTTTTAGATGGTTTAAGGCATTTTAGATGAATGTTGTTTCACTACTTTTAAAAAATATCAAATTTTTAGGGTTAGTTAGGAAATGAAAATGGACGAAACAATTACAAACATTGCGAATTCGTTTAGAGCTAACCGTTTTTTTGAATTTTATCAAGGATGAATAGACTTCCAGGAAATCTTTTTCCAGCTTCCATAAAAGATTCATCAGATCAATATTGACGAAGGGTGCATAGTTAACGATTCCGCTTCTGAGTCAACTCTCACATTAATTTATACCGTTCATTATTCAGTAGGGCCTTGATTAACCGAGCTTTCATATTATCTGAGCCTAAATTAAGGAATAAATTAAAATTAATGATTCTCGGAAAATCGCGAATCAAGATGGTTTTTTCTTCAGTAACTTGCTTTGATCAGAACATTACTTTGCTATCTCCTTCTGCAAACAGGAAGATTTCAGTGTGATTCAACAGAGTACAAAGTAAGCGTGTGATGGCTTCAATTGAATACAAGTTTTGTGCAATTTAACGTTTAAATTCGAGCAATGGTTCCTATTCA
>NW_027116277.1:325856-329046 GCF_000696795.3 Halyomorpha halys
AAAAAATAAAGGAAAACAATATATAAATGAAACAATAATCTTGTTCAAATAAGACATAAAAGTAAATAAAGAGAAGACAAAAAAGAAAAAAATTGAAATGAATGAAGCGCAAATAACATAATAACGTTAATTAAAATAAAATATTCCAGTTAAATAACATTTTTTTAATTTTTATTGATCTAGATCTCTCTAGAAAAATTCAGGTGTACACTTAGCTGTAGTCTCTTACGTGAGTTCTCTCGAGGTCCAGAAGAGAAAATATTATTTTAGTAGAAAATGTTTTTTAAACAATAAAAAAAATAAAAATAAAACCTAGATGAGAACATATTCCTAGCAGAACAGACGCAGAACTACTAGCCTACGTGAGACATAAACAAAAGGGGTGTTAATGAGCTTTAGTTTAATATGTTAAAACGAGTAAAATGGAAAAACTTATGTTAAATGGAAAAATATTTCGTTCTTTTAGCATATTAAAACGATATAACATATAACGTGGTTAAGAGTCTGTTACTAGGTCTTCTAAATGGAGAATGACGTCAAGAGAATAGACCAGCTGAGCTCATCACCATTTTGTTTGTTGTTGTGTTAGGTTACTTGCTCGTATTTTGTGTTTTGATTGAGGAAATATTGTTTTGGACGTTTTACCAGGATTCCTGGCTAGTCGTTTGTCCAGATGTAGTCCAAGGTAGCGAATCTGTACTAAGGGGTAAGAGCAACATTATTGAAGGATACTGTAGGGCAGTCAGTAGGTTTACGAATTTGTACTTTAAATAGTATAATTGATGTGTATGGTTTAGAGCTCACATCACCTTATAGCACTTCTTGCGTTCCACAACCCACAAAATATTTTAAATGTCACGAATCAAGTAAAAATATTTTTTATATTCTACTTTGAAATGCGAAATAACATTAATCTGAGCGCCTTAACATTTATCTTAATTTTTTAGTTTATTGTAAATAAGTTAGATAATATTTAAAATAAGAATTTTTTTTCTTTTTATTTTATGAATGCGAACTATTTTTATTGTTGAAGGATCGTAATCTCTGCAAATCGGGAGGATTTTAATTGTTTACGACCGAGGGTAGGGATACTCATGATGTGTTAAATATAAAATGTTTTACCATGTCAAACATTATAAGTATAGGATTGTGAGCAGCTCTATTTAAAGACGTATTAAATGCATAAGAGCTCCTAGCGGATTTTTTAAGCAACTTGTTTTATAAACTTTCCTTCCATAACTTAATGATATTGTTTACCTATAAGTTTTTATTGAAGTAATTTATTACAACATGCTTAAATTTAGCGAAAAGTAGAAGTTGTGTACAGGTTTGGTGGGTGAGTGCCATGTTGATCTTCTAACTAGTGTGGAAGATAATCAAGATAATCTAATTGACAACTGTCATTACATTATAATTATTTTATTATAATTATGTCATCCATTGCTTTATTAGTTTTGATGAAACGATAGGGTTTTCATGGTTAAGGAGTTTATAATGGACGGAATGATATCTGGTTCGGGCTAGATCGGTTACATAGGTAACATTAAGGTCTTTATGTATGATTTTATTTGTCACAGAGTAAGGAGCATTGAGGATTTTAGGAAGGATTTTGGATTGTAAGGATTGGATACGAGAGGAATTCGAAGCCCCAAAGCTCAGCTCCGTATGTCCAGATTGGCCTTATTACAGTCATGTAGATCATTCTTTTGTAATGAGTTAGAAGTTTAGAACGTTTGTCTATTAAGTGCTGTAATAGTCGAAATCGACATGCAGTTTCCTGTCTTTTCAGTTTAGTGTGAGAATTCCAGGTTAATTGTTTGTCCAGATGTAATCCAAGATAGCGGATCTGTTCGACAGGGGTAACAGTAACATTATTAAATGAAACTGTAGGGCAGTCAGTAGATTTACGAAGAAGGTGATTTGATGAGATTTGTTGGAATTTATCTTAATCCACCAATTACGACACCATTCTTCGAGGGCTGTGATATACGATTGGAGAGTTTGGAATACAATTAATGGGTTATTATTAACTGCGAGCACACATGTGTCATCGGCAAACGTGGTTGGGATAGTGTTAGGATTGGTTTGCATCGAATAAATATAATTCAGTTTATAGCATTGTGGCGAATAATGTGGGTCTTTAGGTCGTAGCGCTTGGTAACGAACGGATTCTTAAAATTTAAAACACAGAACCTAGGGATAACGTAGTAGAGGCAAACTGAAACGTAGGTGGGAAGATTGCGTCATGACTGAACTTGTGGATTTGGGTTAGAACGGGCATCACTATTTATATGCTTGGATACAGCGATTCGTGGTTTCGGGATCGAACCTTCTGGTTCTCTAAGCCTATTCCCGTCTTATTGTTTTTTGTAACGTTTTTGTACGGCTTTGTTAAATTTTGGACTATTGTCCTGTTTTTTTTTTTTTGCTGGACAGATTTACTGTTTAAGTTATAGAAAATGACGAAAAGATTGAACATGCCACGGGTTTTAGCTCGAAGTTTACAATTACTAATAATTATAATTGTGGTTATAAATATTTAACACCAAAACGGAAAAAATCTGTTTTAAATATGGATCCAAAATATGAAAATGATATCCAGTTGAAGATCGTATATTTATTAACACATTATCATTAATTTATATGTTTTCGAAGATGCTAAATATTGACATAAAATCGATTTTATAATAGCGCGCTCGCTTATAGATTCATTAAATTTTAGGATTTCTGCTTGTAAGTAATATGTTAAAATAAATTGATTTCACATATGAGTTAAATTACATTTAATTGTAATTGCAATTAATTGGTACTAAGAAGTAATTGTAATTGATAATAACAATAAAAATTATTGTAATTGTAATTGCATTTACACAATTAAAATAATTGTAATTGTGTTAAATAATTATTTCAGTGTAATTGTTGTTCAAAACCACTAATTTTTTATGCTTTGGACCATTTAATGATTATCTTAATGTAATTACAACATGTAATTGTAAATATAATTAAATTACTCATGTAATGATTCCTGCCTAACTCCTGCTGGTGCCTAGTTGGTCCTGCATCGATTTCATCAGAATCCATTCAGTTCCTGTAGCTTACGCATGCATAAAATTGTTGTTCTTAGAACATCTATTTCTTGTTAAGTTTTTCCAGAATTTTAAGATATTTTTGGAGTTAGTATGAAAATGAT
>NW_027116277.1:329889-330854 GCF_000696795.3 Halyomorpha halys
CTTGTAAAATAATGTTTGTGTTGGTGAAGTGACAGTAAATAGGAATCGTAAAATATCACAGATTGAATAGAGATTGTTCAAGCGATGAGTGAACAGAAGCTCATGAAAACCAGGAAAGTATATAAAAACTTTTTTTATGGTTTTTATAGTTTCAGTAGATAGGGTCGGTAAAAAATCTGATATTTTTAGAAGTGATGAAACGATTTTACTAGCCAAAGCTTTTTACATTTTTTTCATCGTTTTTCTCATTGACTGAGAAGAATGTTTTACTGCAATAAAAAGTTAGGTCGGGATACTAATCTTTATGGGGTGAGATCATATAGAAAACACATTTAGGCCCGAAAAAAATTTATAATAGTAATAAAACGGGAATAAATTTTTATAAGGGAAGACTTGTTGCTGTGCATTAAAAGCAATACCATCTTTACAAAGTAGTTACGTTGGATTATGGATAGTTACGTTTCCGTTGAGTGATAATCAGAACAGCAATTACAAACTTGTCTGATACAAATCAGTCAGCTGGAGGGAGAAGATTACGACACATCACACACCATAGGGCAGTAATCCAGAATCTGTCACATTGACGGATTGAGTGCTATCGCGAAGAGACATCTAATGAACAAGATGAAATGTTATCAGCCGATATATGTTACAGAGATTGAGCTTTTTAATAGTTGGAGTAACGTTGGATTTGGATAAAATCCGAAGGAGTTATTAATATTTATCTGAACGCCTGACATTAAAAAAAAAATCCTTCTAAAATCATCATAAATTCAGATCAAAAACTCTGATTTTACAGATTTATACTATGACAAAACTGTTATTAAACATCCATAAATGACATATAATATATCTGTTTAGATTTTTACATTTTACTAGACAAACGGTCTGAATTGCCAACCCATTACAAAAGACTGATCTACATGACTATTATAAGGCCTATCTGGACATACTGAGTTGAGCTT
>NW_027116277.1:332914-343949 GCF_000696795.3 Halyomorpha halys
AAAAAAAACATTATTGTATATATTTAATAAAGTAATAGTGTATTATAATAATATAATAAACCTATTTTCTGATTATGGCGACAAAAAGCAGTGTTGATAGGGTATAATGCATGATTCAAAAAAAGTATAGTTTAACCAGCCTATTCTAGCTGTTCTAGAGGGGAGCTCACTCAAAATGCTGCCTTTTAGTGGCATACAGATGAAGTAAGATGTACTCACTAAACAAGAAAACAGGTACCAGAGGAGTAAGAACAAACCTCAATAATTTAATCAACTCAGCCAGGCAGGTTGTGGAGTCAGAATGAGACGACCAAGCAGAACAAAAGAGCTAATCTTCAATGCTACAAAGAAGATCTCATTAACTCACAAAAGCCAACCAAGTAAATTGTAATGATACACCATTCAATGTAATCAATAATCAAAATTGAATTCTAACATAACTAATACAAAAACCTTAGGTTAAACAGACTATATAAATTACTACCTGTTACCTACCCACCTGTTGAATTATCGTAATAATCCGTGAACAATAAAAAAAAACATAAGTAAATTAACAAGTTGAAAGCAGATAAACAACAACAGAACTATATGTACAAAAGTTTAATAATAATAAGAAATATATATACAGAGAATGAAAAAGGAAATGAATTCTTATCAATTAATTAAATAATTAAAACTTATAGGTTGACTTAACCTTAACTTAAATGCTTAACCTTAATAACTATATTTACATTATTATTCTCTTATCCAGGACATGCTGAAGAAACGTCACTGCACTATATCTCCACTTCTAGTGTTAGTGACCGTCCATTGAAATAGAACACCATAATTTTGAAAAACAAAACATATGAGATGACATTTCTCATATGGTGCTATTTCGGTTCAAACAGTAAAGACAGAGGGCCTTTAAACTATTACCACTTCACATTGAACAATCGTAACGTGTTCCAAAATCAAACTGTAACCTTCACAAAACCAAAACCCACTCGTCCGAACATACATGTTCAAAATCAAAAACTGTCGCCTTCATAAAAACAAAACCCACTCGTCTAAAATATATCCCTCGTGTTTTGTTTTCACCATGGCAACCGTAACACCTCTTATCTACACAGATATCGCCAGTGTTTTTATTTCACCATGGCAACCGTAACAATACATCAACTAATTGTGTAATAATTTCAAGAATATAGGCATATCACAATTTGGCCATGATTTCTTTAGTTATAAATCCACTAAATATAGCCCACTCCATAAAATTTAGAACCAATATTTTATAAAAATTCAATCACTGTTGATTTTGATTAATCTCAGACTGCGGTGGTTGAACACTAGACAAGATAGAAGTACGACAGTTACTGTCACATAACTATTAGCAAACCATATCTAGTCAATTTTAATATAAATTAACAGACTGTAAATAATATTAATATAACAATCAATACTTTAGTGGAACTTAGTGCTGTAGTGAAAATTTGTATGGTTCGGCTAGCTCTCGTCACGCCAATCCCTGGGGTGGATGTATTAATAAATCCAGGTGTTCTGAACACGTGACCCACCTAGAGTAATTTACCAGGCCATCGCCATTAAATTAAAAGGAATATCGAATTTTCGAATTTAGCAAGGAATTTATTTTAAAAAAAGTACGGAACTGATAGTACAAGAGCCCAGAGGGGAAAAAAACAGTTATCTCACCCCAATTTTTTATTACTTTAATGAAAACTATGTATAATTACTAGTCGAAATTTATGAGTCTGCCAAGTATAGGTAGGGTGAATTAAAAATGGCGGCTGTTTCAAAACAATAAAAAAAATTAATTTGTCATTCGGAGCTCTATATTTTAAAAAGTAGGAACAACACAAGAAAACCTAAGAGAACGTCATTTAAAGTAGAGTAAATTTGCTAAAATATGAGCCCTAATAGAGTTACTTAAGTTAAATAGTTTTCGAGATCTACCTTTTTAAAAAGCAACATTTTATAAAAATTTTATACAAAATGTATTGAAAGATCAGTAGTTAGTGAATTTATTTTGAGAATTCTATATCTCAAAAACCTGTTGATGTACAGATGTCTATTAGCACTCAAATTAAAGCCAGTTTAATTGGCAATAAAGTAGCTTAAGAAGTTTAACTTCGTAGGAGTAGTAGTTTTCATGATATTTGCTAAAATAAATTGATTTATAGTAACTCGGACAAATTTTCATGTACCAAATTTATATTTATTTGCGAATATCTTAAAAACTATTACCCCTACGAAAATGCGTGTCATGAACTACTTTATAAGTTAAATTTCCTTGTTTTTGAGTGCTGGCAGACATGTACGTCTTATGGTTCAAGAGATATATTTTTTCTAGAAAACTATAAATTAACATTTTGTGAATTTATTATGTCAAATATCATAAAAACTACTACTCAAACAAAGATAAAGGTTATATATATTATATTATTATATTTTATGGTAAATTTAACTAGTTTTAATTTAAGTGCTGACTAACATCTGTACGTCTTATGGTTTCCGAAATAAAGTTTTTCATAAATCAAACTTATTGTCTAGTTGTTCAGATAACAAATCAATTTATTTTAGCAAATATCATGAAAACTACTATTCCTACGAAGATAAAGGTCATAAATTACTTTATAGTACATTAAACTAGCTTTAATTTGAGTGCTAATAGACATCTGTACGTCACATAGTTCCTGAGATATAGATTTCTCAAAATAAATACACTAACTACTAATCTTTCAGAGCATTGTTATGAAATGTTGCTTTTTAAAAAGCTATATCTCGAGAACCATAAAACGTAAATAGCTCTATTAGGGCTAATATTTCAGAAAATTTACTCTGCTTTAAATAATGTCCTCTTAGGTTTTCTAGCATTGTTTGTAATTTAAAAGATATAGAGGTTCGAATGAAAAATTATTTTTTTTAACGTTTTGCAACAGCCGCCATTTTTTATTCTCCCTACCTATACCTGGCAGACTCATAAATTTTGACTAGTAATTATACATAGTATTTATTAATTTAATAAAAAATTGGGGTGAAGTAACTGCATTTTTTTCTTCCCGGCTCTTGTAGCATGATTTCTTCCATCATCGTCTGGGAAAATGGTTTTACAACGTCAAAATATTGGATTGGAGATATGTACTTCTTGAAGGCTGTGACATCCATGAGCAAAGTTCGTCTAGTCGTGAAAAAATCGATTAATTGAATATTTAAATTAAATTACACTCTAGCATGAACTCATGAGTTTGTGTAATGTTCATCGAATGAAATTAAAAAAAAAAGTTAAAGTATTTTATCAATTTTAGAAAAAGTTGTCATTTCTTAGACAAGATGACGTTTGTTTAGTAATATATAAATCAATATAATTAGGAAAATGGCTGGATATTATGTTAAAATAAGAGCATTTGAGTTTCTTAATCAAAGACTCCGTATTATCTATAAAGAAATAATAAATCCTGTAATTTCCAACAATTTACAACACACAGTTTTTAAACACAGTTTGAAAATAATGAGTGTAAAAAAAAAAATTGTTTTTCATCCAAATATTTGTATTATCATTTCTTTGATATAAAATACAATTAATAGTAAATGTATAGTCCATTGTGATCTACTGTCACTAGCCATCTGCTAGCCAATTGCTCGATTCCACTCTGATACCATTCTTTGGGATGACTGTCAAAGAACTCTTGGACAGATATTTCGACAAATAACTAAACTGAAGCATTTTTTTTAAGAAGTCGAATGGAATTAAACAAGCTTAGAAAATGCTCTAAAGGGATTATTAATTGATAGGATTAAAATATTTACAGTCCATTGAAATCTTGAATTTGATAAAACGGTAATTTTTTTTTTGTTTTATGCACCCCATTAGTTGCTTACTGTTTGGGCAATAAATTTTTTTTAACCATTTTACCTTTGAATGACATTTGACCCCTATCTATTTCGTGCACTTAAAAACGGTTCATTTTTGGGCCTTAAAATATTCAACTTAGGTCCCACAGTGAACTTACTTAGGTATTGATGTCCGAGTCGAAATATTTAATATCCAATTTTAATTGTTACAATCCGTCAACTTATCTCTGTCAGAGTTTTGAAATCTCTTACTTGTATAGCTCTTATTAAAGTTCCAGGAAAAATTAAAAAATCGAAATTGTTATACATCACTTTTTTCATGAAATTCTTTCTTTTGATTCCTCTACAGTTAAAATCCATCTCTCAGAGATCAATAGTACCGTGACATTAATATGTAATATAATTAATACTTCTCAGTATTAACAACAACAAATAGTGAGTTTTCCTTATAATGACTACAGACCGATCAAAGAGGTAAATAATAATGCGTCCCTAGGATCACGGATAAAATTAAAGTTCGGTACATATTATTACAAAAAATTGTTAAACACATTACAAAAAGTAAAAAAAAAAAGATTTTTAAATTGAGGATAAAAATGTCCAAATCAATATTATATTGATTAGATTTCACATAATTAAAAAAATAAATTAGTAAAAATTGAGTATTTAAACTAAATGAAAAAATCGCATATATAACATTTAATTTGAAAGCATAAACTCTTAAGCTAAAGGTTGCACGGTTAGGTCATTGCAATCGACAACAGTCCAATTAGGAAATGTAATAACGATGATTGATAATTTGATGAAGTGATTTTTTATTTATTTTATTTTTTTTAAATGGACGATTAGTCTAATAATAGTTATTTATAGAAATATAAACGTAGATTTGCTTTTAATCTTGGTTAAACCGGTTATCATTGGCCGATAAAGTTTACCGCCAAATTTGAAGGTTAACTTTTCTGATGCAGTGGATAATTATTGATTATACCCGATATTTAAGATATCGTAGTTTAAACTGTGATTGTGCAACCGCCTCTAAGTAAGATATTATATTCGAGTTAATGAAGCTCCTAAAAGAAAGAGGTTTTGCCTGCTTTGACGAGGTCTACTGTGTAGATACGGATGGATCCACAAGATATGCGGATATAACTATATCCAGCAACTGCTTTTCCTAAGAAAGGGAAGTCGGCAATCATTCTGGATCCCACCGTGAGATATGAAAATAACGACCTTGACCAGGCAAATAAGGTAGATAGGGAAAAGAAGGAAATCTCGATAAATGTATCTCTTTCCTCAAGGAGAAGTTCCGTGAGGGCTTCGCAGAACGAGACTTCAACGTGAGAGGCCTCTGGTTTGGAGCCCCAGCACAACTAGGAGCTTCATGGAGGAGCTCGGGGTCGATGTTCAGGACGTGGCTAGGATGACAGAGAATATAATAGTCGACTCCCTGGGAATCATCCTCCACCACATGCATGGAAATTAATGAGTAGGGGAGTTATCCAGAGGAGGGATGACATGCATCCATCGCATATCTTATTTGTTATTTTAGTTATTACTTTATTATTTTTAATATGTTAATATTTGTTGCATAGGGGAATTTGTTGATCAAATGAAATAAAGGTTGTGAAATGGAAGGGAAAGAAAAAAAGAAATAAATTGAAAAACTTGTATTTAGTTTGTAGACTGGTATTAATTGTAAAAGAAAAGTAAAAGAAAACTGTGGAAAAAAATGTTATCTTTCTATTAAATTATATCATATAAAAATATATATGTCCGATCACGGATTGATCAGTATGCTCTGTAATGTGGCAACCCGATGTACTTGGGCAGCATGAATGAATAAAGCATTTCTTTCTCTTCTCTTCATTTTATGATCATTTGAATAAAAAATCTCCGTTGAACGATTTATGCATTGGGTGTAACAGATATTTTCTAAAGAGCTATGGTACCGCCAATGCTTTCTTCAAGTAGAGGAAACAAAGTGGCATACTGAATACTGAATGATGAATACTGAAATAATCAAACTCTGGTTGATATAATGCTTTTGTTATTTCTTAAGCTGCAATTTAGCATATTAGGTGTTTTTAAAACTATTATGAAAAATTGGCGCCCAATTGTCAGAAACTCTTTTCAAACCTTGTGGTTGTCATGAAATTACATATAATGTTCTTCATTTTGTAAATAATACTGTTCTATTTTTTATATTTATCGGTGTATCAAGTGTGATTGAATTAGAACGATTCAAATAAGCTTTTGTATGTTTTTAAGGATTACACCGGTATTAATATATTAATAATATTAAGGATAAATTAATGCGTATAGAAAAATATAAAATGTGTAAAAACTGATTCAAATATATTCTATTGTGAGAGGTTTTTTTTAATGGCATTGTATATCCTGATGGAAATTAGTAGTATTAATGATATTGAGAATGCCGCAGTTAATTTCTTCTGTACTAGTAAGCCAAAGCCGTTGGGCGATCGATAGTCTCCTTGGATACCGCCGTCTTATTTCTGCTTCACTGTTTTCATGGATCAGTCACAGTACAACTATTATCAACCCTCAACCTCTTTTCTTTAGTCAAGAATTGTCATCACACTGAAGCTGGTTTATCATGAATCAAAGTTTATCAGCACGCAATCCTTTTCCGAATGAGAAAAATTAAACAAACTGAAGAAAAACAAAATAAAAATTCATCATTGAGGCAATAAATCTATTCATGATGATATCCTATTATGTATATAAATAGAGAGCACAACAGATCACAAACACTATACTGAAAGGGCTATCATCCAATCATTTTAAGATTGCATAAATATATTCAGAATAAAGAACTTTTTTTTGCCGAGGAAAAATAATAAACAATTACACAACCATTGGATTTAGCCAAAATTGGAATTTAATGGGAAAATACTTTGTATGTTGAGTGTTGGTTTTAACACACTTATGTGTTAATTTCTTGAGTCCACAAAATAAGTTTACCATCTTAGTCTTGGATTAAGTCAGCACCTGCTAGTAGCTTAGTGACTTCAGATTTAAGCACTAAGTACGGCAGCTGCAACACATAATTCTGAAATAGATTCATTCACACTGAAACACACGTGATTTTCAAGGTCAAGCGCTACACACGTCAAGCATGTTTGACTAGTATTGTGTAATAAATATTTTATCTCAAGCAAGCTTGAGCGTGTGTATGGTACTTTTGCTCAAAAATTATGCTTGAAGAAACAATAATTACCATACCGACGCTCAAACATGCTTGTGCAAAAATATTGATTACGCACGTTTGAGCGTGTAAGCTTTTAATGATCATCAATGAACAGTCCGGTTCTTGCCTTCATCTACTTGAGTATAAATATTTCTATTTTAATTTTCTACCTAAATTACGTTTTTCTGTTATTATTAACTATATTTTGTATGATTGTTGTTATTAAACGTTTAAAATTAGTGAATTATTACAAAAAATCGTCAATAATTTGCAAAACCTGTTGAAACTATACTAACTGGAAGAGAGGTAAATAATTTATTGTAAACGGGGTGCTGCCAAACTGCTTTGGGATGCTGTGACATATTATTTTTTAAACTTTACATATCCTTCTACCCTCAAGCTTGAGGGATTTCATATGCTGAAATAAATGATGCCTGAATAAGGTAAACCTGTTCTGTTTAAAATTTTAATGTTCCTTCTTACTATCTCTTAATGCACCTACACAATAATTTAATTCAATTCCTAAACTATTTCTAAAAAAAAAAATCCCGTAGTCGCATTCCATTAAAACCTAAATTAGAGTATCCTTATCTTCCAAATCACTTGAAAACCATTTGAATCCCAAAATCTTCCAAAATTACACGATACCTTCTCTTGATGTATTCGTTATCTTCTAGTATCCTTTCTTATTTTCTCAAATTAGATTATATAATGAAGACTAACTGGTAAACGCGAAGTAAGACTGATAAATGGCTTCATAAAATTCATTTTCGGTGATCCCGTAAGCTAACATTCTTATTCTAATAGAACCAAAGGGCCAAAAAAGGATCCAATATTTTACATCTCCGCCCCTTTTGTCCTTCCACCCAACTTTAAAATACGAAATCTAAAGTAATTTGTAAATTCTGTATCACAGAGCTGCAGCATTTGAAAAATACTTTTTTATAGAAAAAATCCTACAAAAAAAAGATGATGCAGACGACCTAGCGGTATAATGTTTTCCAAGACAATTGGAGTGGGGCAGTTCGAGTTAGACGGAACTCTGCCCTCTTCTGCTATTCGGTTCCAATGAAGCCACTAAAACAGAATTCTAAGACACTAACCCATGAATTCATGGCTGCATCTAAAATATCACCACAGAAGTAAAGATATCATTAATAAATTATTAAAGATTATGAAATCAAATAAAAGAGATGGGTAGAAATTGCAAGAGAATTGCACAATTGATCGAATTAACAAATTGCTAAGGCCTTATTGATCGGAATTATATAATGTCGAGTACTCTTGTTCTGGAAGAGGACCTTGAGCATTTCAGAGATACCCCATTAGAAAACTTGAATGGTTTAATTGAAGTATCAGGAAAAATGTTGAAAATACACTCAGATGTTCAGTTATAAAAAATAATTTTGTTTAGAAGGATACTTAGGATCATATTAACTCTCTTTACAAATGAAAGTTAGTCTTCATATCTTTTTTGGGATCATTCAAAAATTAAAGTGGAATGTAATTAAGATTTACCTGCATTAAAAAAGAGTATCGATGATTAATTTTTAATGGTTTTTGTTATCGTTTGTGTGAAAAATACTCATGGAGAATCTAACCAGATGATGACCGGTATTATGGATTGTGCCCACCTGATATCCATGTAGCGTTATTCTTCCAGAAGAAGGCTCCGGTGGTGATGTTACTAAGGCTGACTTTAGGCAGAGTGGCCCTAGGTCCCCGGTCAGGAGGGCTTAAAGCTAAGGTCGACACAAGAATAAGTCCCAAGACGAAGAGGATCACGATAAGTGCGATCAGTACTCCTCGCCAATTTCTCTCTACTTCTCCAACTGGAACCAGCTCCTGGAACAATATAAGTGAACAATATTGGAATTAATAAATAATTACTTATCATATAAAAACACAATGGAAATAATAAATTTCAAATTAAATTGTATACTCTCCACACACAAGACTGAAACGACAAGAAACTACTCGTAGATTCCGATTGCTACAACACTTACTTGACAAACGCTCTAAACATCCCATTCACTACAAAAAATTAGTATACACTACGATAATCAGACCAATTTGGACATATGGAATTGAGCTCTGGGGCTCTACCAAACCATCAAATTCCTCCGACATTCAATCCTTACAATCCAAAATCCTTAATGCTCCTTATTACGTTACAAATAAACTCATCCACATAGACCTTAACATCCCACTCGTTGCAGATTTGACCCGAAACAGATATGCGTCTTTTCATTCCAAACTAATTATCCATTAATCTTTCATCCTTAACAATCCCTGATGACCCTCCGAGACGTCTGAAAAGAAGATGGCCACGGGACCTTCTAATTTAAATTAATGCTTGAAGTACCACCAATGGGTGGTTCCTTCCCAAGATTTTCAAGTGTAAATGAATCATACAACATATTTACTTATTGTATTTATTACTTGTACAGTTATAAATCACATTAAATAAATAAATTTAAAAAAATGTATACTAGAAATAAATGAAAAATAAATATTTAAAAAAAAATGACAAAACATTAATACAGACATTCTTACCTAATAAACCAAGAGCCCAAGAGATTAAAAAAAGCAGTAATTTCATCCCAATTGTTTATTACTTTAATAAATCTATATATATAGTTAAGAATAAAAATTTATGACTGCCAACCATAGTCAGGGAAAATGGAGCTTGTTTTAAAACGTTGAAAAAAAATCATACGGAACTCTATATCGTTAAAACTAACTACTACACTAAGGACTCTAATAAAATATCATTAAAATTAGAGTAAATTATCTAAAAGGTGAGCCCTAATAGAGTTTACATTCAATACTTCCCGAGATACAATATTTTAAAAAGCAGCATTCAATAACGAAAAATCAATTGTTAGTGAATTTATTTTGGAACTATATCTCAGGAGTTATTAAACGTACAAATGTCTATTAGCAATCAAAATAAATCTAGTTGAATGTACTCTGAAGTAGTTTATATTTAGTATTTTCGTAACAGTAATAGTTCTCATGGTGTTTTTCAAAATAAATTTCCAAACTTTTGATTTCTACATGTTTAGAAAAAATATTTGGTTTAAGAAAAACTGTATTTCAGAAATCATTTAATATAAAGAGATCATAGTTTAGAGAATTGACACGACTTTAAATAACTTATCCAATTTTTTATTATTTAAATAAATCTCTATATATTTAAGCCCGAAATTAATGAGTGTCGAACATAGTTAGAGAGAATAAAAAATGGCGGCTGTTCCAGAAGTACTTTTAAGTAAACAAAAATTTTGTTTTATATCCTTTCAGAAAACGATCCGGTTTCTGCCTAGACTATAAAAAGGATACAGTAAATGTTATTAACAGTAAATATTGAAATATTTAAGGTTCATGCCCAATGAAAAAAAATCTATAATTTTTGTTTAAATAAATTAAATGGTATCCAATTTAAGTCTCAAAACACTTTATTTCTTTAAAATTTCCAATTCGACTATCCTCAAGGATAATTTACCAGCAAACAACATTATTATCAATAAAATAGCATTCAAATTAACTTAAATACAAATTTACATTCACATCAATAATTTTAAAAAGTTTTGAAGACTTAAAATTGACTAATTTCAATTAAAATTACTCTATGAGGCAATAAAACATAAGGGAATCATATTAATGTATTAATAAACTTTCCCTAACTTATGTGTAATTACCTAATTTGTGGCTCTTCACATTAATATTAAAAATTTTAATTACGAATCAATTTAACCTTATTATCACTTTCTTATCACCTATTAATTAATATAAAGTATTTGATAGATTGTCTTTTTAGATGGCGGAAACGTTGGACTTTTAAAGAAAAAATAAGAGTGTTGCAAGACTTAAATTGGATACAATTAAATACATTTAATTAATATTAACCAGCCTCAAGAATGTGAAGAGATTATTTATAATAAACTATAATTTTAGTTCATTTTAGAAACT
>NW_027116277.1:345366-345974 GCF_000696795.3 Halyomorpha halys
AATGTTGCTTTTTAAAAATTGTATTTTGGAAACCATTAAACGCAAACAGTGCTCATTTTCATTCCATTCAGGGGGGGGGGGCTATTAGGGTTCATATTTTAGAATATTTACTCTACATTATAATACTCTATTATGGATTTTAGTGTTGTAGGTAGGTTGATTCAGTGTTGCAACAACACTTACTTGACAAACTCTATAAACTTCCCATTCACTCCAAAAAATTAAAGACTATGATAATCAGACCAATTTGAACATACGGAATTGAGCTCTGGGGCTCTACTAAACAATCGAATTCCTCCCGCATCCAATCCTTACAATCCAAAATCCTACGTATAATCCTTGATACTCCTTATTACGTCACAAATAAACTCATCCTAAAGGACCTTAACATCCCTTGCGTTGCAAATTTGACCCGATATGCGTCTTTTCATTCTAAACTCCTTACCCATCCTAACCCATTAGTTCTTAGTCTCTCATCCTTAACCATCCCTGATAATCCTCCGAGGCGTCTGAAAAGAAGATAGCAACGGGACCTTCTAATTTAAATCTATGTTTGAAGTACCACCATGAGATGATTCCTTTCCAAGATTTTCAAGTGTTTGAAACAT
>NW_027116277.1:346328-353563 GCF_000696795.3 Halyomorpha halys
TCTTAGCTCTTATTTATATTTTAGTTTTTTATAGTTTTATAGTATTTTATTGGGTATTATACTTATATGTTAATAAATCTATATATAATTTTTTTTTATCATTATTTATAGGCTAATATTATTTTAGTCTTTAGGAGGGAAAATACTTTCAAGAAGAGATCTCTTTGAAATTATGAATACCAGAATATGATCAGTGAAGACGAGAAATTGAGTTTTTCGCAAATTGCTATAATTTTAAAAATGATTATTAAGAAGAGAATAACGGTAAGGTGAAACTTATTTTTGTGTTCGGAAAGAAACTGGTCTTAAAAATAAAGGTTATTAACTCCACAAAAGGTGTGTCTCATTATGTAATGCTAATTAAACAATTAAAATATATTTATTAAACAAAAATAAAGACATTAGTTTATTAAGAAAACACTTTCTTTCCAAAGTAATCAATTTCAAATATATTTTCCTATTTAAATATTGTTTTCTTTGAGAAAGTAATATCTCAGTGCCTTTTTACATTGAAAAATAACCACCGTCATAAGTTGTATTAAAAAAAATATCTGATTTTGCTATACTAAGTGTGTTGTTAGTTCGTGAAATTTAACGTGAGATCGGATTCTTGGTATAAACAATGAGGGTTCTAATTTGAATAAGTAAAGTTGGTGTTTTTACATTTATACATACTAAAATTTACAATAAGAAGAACCTCTCCTCCAATGAAAAGTTAAGGCATTACAACGTGATAAGGCCTGTGATTTTATACGGGGTGGAGACCACATGCTTACCCAACTTGGAAAAGCTGCTAAGAATAGAAAGGAGGATCTTAAGAAAAATCTATAGGCCCAGGAAAACACAAGAAGGTTACAGGCTAAGATCTAACGAAGAGATCTACAGAAACATCAAAGACCTGGAAACCGAGATGAGAATCAGAAGGCTGATGTTCTATGGGCACATGAAGAGGATGAAGCAGGAAAGAATGAATAAGATCTTTAAAAAAAATTGTTTAGCTACAAAACATAGGAGGATACACGAAGCAAATGCGAGGAATTAAAGAGACTTAAAATTTAAGATATCGACTGTCTAGATAGAGGTACGTATAGGAAAATATTGAAAAACCTCTTCAATATTGGAATAGGAAAAAAAATGGGTACGAAGTGGTCCGAAGAAAGAAAAGAAAGGCTGTCGAGGATCATGAATTTGCGATGGAAAGAAAGAAAATCAAGAACCACAAAGAAGCCTAACCATTGATATTCACGTGGTGATAAAATAATAATAAAATATGGCCGATACGTGATAAAAAAAAATAAAAAAAAGTTAGTGAGGATTGCCAACGTCTGTCTATTATTTCTTATGTATGTACATTGACTTTGGGATAGCTAAATAATCATTTAAATATCTAATTGATTGATAAGAAAATAAATTCCATAATCCATCAAATAATCAATCCATGTTACAAAAAGAGGAAGAAAAAAAAATGGAGATTTTACGATTGATGTATTGTCATATGACGAAATATTTTGGAAGTTAAGTAACATCAGGTTGTAACTTTCCCCATGACCAACCTTAAAAATTAGGAAAAAAATTCCTTTTTCAAAATTCTCATTACGAGTTCATGCCCACATTTTTTTTTAAATTCCTTTCAAGCTCTCAATAAATTTTTTTATTTAATTATAAATTTGTTCACTTTATCAGTTTTTTTGTTTTGTGAAAAAATATACTAATAGTGAAAAGTATTTCGTAGGGAGAGCTTGCAATGAATAAGTAATTCTAGTTCGGTTTTCCTTAACGACATCATCAGAGACGTAGCTCATTACTAGTGATGTGGTGAGAGGGATGCGCTGGGATCTCCAAGAGCCCTGCTTTACCCCTCACACCTGGGGGATAGAGTGGGCTCGGGGATCCTTAGGTCGATAGTTTAAATATTGTATATAAAAGTACAAATGTGACTTAGTGATTATTTTAATATAATTATTATTATAAATATGTTTTTCTTTTTATGTACATAACTTGATTTTTATCCTTCCGTTTCGTAGAGAGAGAGATTTATTTTTTCGTAATTTTTTTTATTTACTTATTTATTTTATTCTTATTTTATTTTATGTTATTTATTTATATTTTTTATTATTATTATTTTAGTATGAATCAGTTATTACTATTACCTATTGCACAAATTTAAAAAAAATCGTAATTTTTAAATTTATAATAATTAGTCAGTAGTAGGATTTTTTATATATTGGAAGCGCGAGGTTTTATATAAAGGAATTGACTTGATTATGGTTGTTGTAATAATAGCAAATTCTTTGTTTAAACTATGAAGACAGTAAAATATAAGTTTTTACTAGTAATATAGTAATATTTTGGAGAAAGGAGTGGTTTTAAAGAATCTCATAACGCTTATTAAAAAAAATTCATTAATTTTCTATATTAATTTAAACTAATTTATTTATTTAATACTGCATTAGTGTGTCCGTAGTAGTCAGAACATTTCACAAATAAATTAATCTATTTTAATCCAGTGTTACTCCTACAAATTTTAGCTACTCAGTTAAGGCCAGTAAACCCTTAATGTGTCGAAACTAACCAAACATGCGATCAGCAAATGTTAAAGTAAAGTACAGTATTAAGTTCACTATTAAAATAATAATAAAAAGAAAAATATAACGATCACAAGAGAATCTAGAAGTGATCAAATCTGAGTACCTAGTTCTCAAAGTTCTAGGGAACAAGGAACTGCTTGAATTTTGAACAGAGTGATGTGTACCAGTATCTTAGAGTCAAAATTACAAATGATAGGAGGTTAGATTCCAAGATAAGCCTATCCATAGGGAAAGAAACAAAGGTGTACTACCAACTCCGTGACATTATATTTGGCAAAAGGAAATGCACTTGAAAACAAAGGTTATAAGAAATGGATCAAGGCTGCTCCAAAACTGTAAGGTATATGGATTAGTCAAAGAAGAAGAAAATGGAAAAACCGAGTGGAGAATAGATTTTGATTTCTCGAATCTTTCGAGTAGTATAGTGCAATTAGGGATCAGGAATAATATTAAAAAGGTCGAGATTTTTGTATTAGGAGAAATAAATGTAAAAAGAACATATACAAGTGAAGATTGCCTTAACATAGATGCAAAAAATTTAAGATACAAATGAGTGCTACCAATGGGTTTCTCTACACGCCTGTAACACTCCAATTTAACTGAGGTCAAATTTACTAAATGTATTATAATGTAGAGTTGTAAATAGCAATAGATAAATAAAATAAAAAAGATACAAATGACACTATCCTCAGTACATTCCTGCAATACCTGCTCACGGCCTTCAGACTTATATGTAACTGTTCATCACACCGCAACCTTTGGTAGATCTTTCCTCTTTCCTATGGAATTCTATCCCCTCCTTCATTCCTAGTTCTAATACCCTTCCAATCTTTAAATCCAGTATCTTCAACCACCTTCTGCCCATCCAATTCCGGAAGAATAACAATTGAAAATTTCAAGCAAGGTTTATATATTTTCTGTATTTAATATTTCAGATTTTCTTTTGTACTTGTAAATATGTATATTAGCAGAAATTGTATCTTTTCATTTATTATTTGAAGTTTAATTTTATCTGATTTTTTAACCTTTTTTAAAATTTATTATCAGAAATCAGTCACCTTATGTTTTATAATAGGACATATGGTTTTATTTTAATTGTTCTAATCTTATTTTATATATTCTGTTAATTATCTGTTGTTCATTTTTATATTTTCAAATTCATTATTTTATTATATTTTAGGAAGTTTTATAATTTCATTTTTATTTTGTACTTTACTCATTAGGCTTTAAAGTCTAATTTTGACGCCTGTATATTATTCTAAAAGGATCAATCCCAGAATAAATAAAGAATATTATTATAATTATATTATTTCAAATTCTTGAGACAAGGTAATTATTTATTAAAATAAATCAAAAATTCGTATCCATTATTGTCTCAACATTTTATTTTTCACCAGTCCAACGTTTCGGCCATTCTAGCCATCATCAAGGACATCTAAATATTTAACAGCTTATATTATATCTTCATTTTTAACACTTATAACAACAACATTATTCACTATATAATATAACATACCTTCAATATAATTTCTTCCCCACATTAATTTAAAGTTTCTTATGCAGGCTATTCTGCCCAGGTCATTTTCTTTATTATAAGTTATAAGCCTATTCAAGCAGTCAATTATTAGAGAGTCATACTTATTAATAAGCTTACTAAGCTTTAGTCTAGTTACCCATTTTTTAAAAATTTAAAATCATTAACATTTAATTTTCCTATATAAGATTATCAACAATTAATACTCCACCATATAACAAACCATTTATAACCTCCCACTCACATGAAGATATAATATAAGCTGTTAAATATTTAGATGTCCTTGAGGATGGTTAGAATGGCCGAAACGTTGGACTGGTGAAAAATAAAGTGTTGAGACAATACGACAATTAGGAGACAATAATATGGATACGAATTTTTGATTTATTTTAATGAATATTATTATTTTTATTATCCAGGGCGAACCAATAGACATATTTAATAAGTTCAGAAAACACTTTGATAAAATTTTACAACCCAGAAAGGAATGATAAATACCTTTCAGCTAAGCCAAAAAGGTCTTGCAATATTAATAGAAAATATAAATAGCCAATAGAAAATTATAATTCTATAAAGCTGCGGGATCCAGAAATGTTCATAGTGAACTTATAATGGCGTGTGGGGAAGCTGAAGTCCCTGAAATTTCTAATTAAAAAAGTTTAGGAATACTCGAGAAAGCACCCAAAGAATAAAAAGAATCTATACTGATTTCATTTCACAAAAAGGAGCAGAAGATGGATTGAAATAATTATAGATAAATCTCACTGATTTTAACATATTAGAAAATATTTACACTAACTATTAATAATCGAATCACGAAAACAATCGATATTGTTTTAGAAAGAACCGTATTAATTTGATTAATTTAATATTTTCCTAATGGCAAATGTCAGAGAATAAAATTGAATACAAGGTCTTGTTCATCATGTTTATATCGATTTAAAAAAAAGCTTATGGTTTTATTTACCGGCAAAAGCTGTATAATATTTTGATTGAGCAGGGGATACCAAAAACCTATGTAAATCTCGTTAGGATGTACATACCAAGAAACACTTAATAGGTAATTTTTATCCGGGACAGTCTGAAGCCCGTTGAGATTTAGATTAATTTAAAAATTCCACTGAAGACAAAATGACACATTGGCAGATCTATAGACCTAAGAAAACGCATAACTAGATCGAAATGGCACAGGAGTAGATACCAAACAGATAAAGCATACTACATTAAATTGACTAAAAACTAAAAAAAAATTAGGAAATTCCAAATTTAACTAACAATTAAAAATATTATCACTACTCTCAAATCATTGTGGAGAACCATTAAAAATGCTATTGAATTTCAAAAAAATTAACCAACCACTTCTCACTGAATCCTGTTGAACTAGAACCAACGAAAAGAAATAGTAGATATTCGGAAAAATCCTCTCTAAAACCTTTTTTCCATGTCCTGATATTCTTAACCCAATTCACCTTGCATGTATTGAAGTAGAACTAAAAAAACCTCTTCCTCGAAAAGCCATCATATTTTCCACCTACATATATAACTCTGTACTCCGTTCCAGATATTTTCATTACCTATGGTCAAAATGATTCCCAAATCCTAAAATCCGCTAGAATAACCAACGTCCTACCGTCCAATCTCTCTTTTACCCATCATGGGAAAAAATCATTCTGAAGCACCTATATCCTGTCCTATATTTTAATAGCATAGTCCCAGATCACCAATTTATATTCAGAACATCCCACTCCACTATTCAGCTATAATATTGTGTGGTGGACGTTGTCTCGTCTTCATTGGAGCCTGGAATGTACAGAGCGGGAATCTTTCTTGATGTTGAATAGGCTTTTGATCGAGTCAGGTACCCTGGACTGCTTTACAAACTCCGTAGATTCCTACTCAGTACATACTTTCTCATTATCCGTTCTTTAATCAATGATAGACTATTCAAAGTGAACCAACAAATATTCTATTCATCGCTTTTCTCTCAATCCGCTGGTGTTCCTCAACGTTGTGTCCTCGGCCCTATCCTCTAGATAGTCTAAACTGCTTGACATCCCAACCTTTCCTCACCATGTATGTCAATGAAACATGTTTTCTATAAGTTTATAGTTACTATTAAATTGCATCCTCTATCTCCAATCCCATTAAACAACCCTTGAAGAATGGTGTAGAAAGTAGATAGGAGAAGGGAAAGAAATGCTTTATTCATTCATGCTGCCCAAATACATCGGGTTGCCACATTACACGGCATACTTGATCGGACATGTATAAATTACATATTTTTATATGATATAATATAATAGAAAGATAACATTTTTTTTCCCACAGTTTTCTTTTACAATTAATACCAGTGTACAAACTAAATACAAGTTTTTCAATTTATTCCTTTTTTTCTTTCCATTCCATTTCACAACCCTTATTTCATTTGATCAATAAATTCCCCTTTATAACAAATATTAAAAATAATAAAGTAGTGAATTAAACAACAAATAAGATATGCGATGCATGCCATCCCTCCTCTGGATAACTCCCCTACTCATTAATTTCCATGCATGTGGTGGTGGATGATTCTCAGGGAGTCAAGTATTATATTCTCTGTCAACCTAGCCACGTCCTGGACATCGATCCCGAGTTCCACCATGAAGCTCCTAGTTGTGCTGGGGCTCCGAACCAGAGGCCTCTTAATAAAATAAATCCCATCAAATAACTCTTACCCTTCGTCATAAACCTACGGACTGCCTACTTTAATAATATTCCTCTTACCCCTATCGAACAGATCCGCCACCTTGGATTATATCCGGACAAGACACTAACTTGGGATCCTCACTCAAAACAGAAAAGACAGGAAACTGCAAGTTGATTCCTACTATTAAAGTTCTTACTAGACGAAGGTCTATTAAAAAATACTGATCTACGACTACAATGAGGCCTATCTGAAAATATGGAGTTGATAGCCGATTCCTCCTGTATCCAATCCTTACAAGTTTCACTACAAGTTTGTATAATGGTATTGTATTTGAACTAACATCACATTTAAAAGATGCAAGGTACGTCGTTAGATAGTTTATTCAAAATAGAAGGGGTTTATATTTGTGTGGTAAAATATCTTCGCT